>NC_136498.1:75143759-75151259 GCF_053919585.1 Euprymna scolopes
GTTCGAATATGAAATATACGTTCGAATCTGTCCAATTTTAACAATCGGTTATTCATATTATTTATATTATTCGGACTACTGTTCTCATCTTTAGTTTCATTTTCACTTCGTTTCGGTCGATGTAACCTCCGACCTTCTTCAGGTGTGTCCTGTCAAACTCGAGATTTTGAACGGAATTTCGGACGGAATCCTTAATTTACTTCACGAGAATAGAATGCTCTCGTTCCGTCAGCCATGTCTGGAAGAGTAATTTGAAATTGTAATTTTTGGTCGCCCACACCGAGAACTGGGCCTTCATGAGAATATAACTTTTATAACTGATTTTTCCATGTACTCTATCCACTGCGCAGCGGGTCCTTGCTGACAATTCTAGTACGAATTTTGAGAGTCTTAAACCTATATTATTTCTAGTTGTAAATATCTAAATTACTAATCTATATAATAATACGCTAAATCGCTTCGACCGTTATAATTCTGAAATCCCTTAAAAGGAAAGTGAAATATTTCAAATGGTAAATAAACATTTGAAATAATAAAACAAACAAAAAAAAATGGTATCGTTGATAACCACATTCTGATTGGATGATGAAAACTCTAGCCACGTCCTAATTAGATAAAAGACATCTTTCTTACCAATGAAAATTAAAAAAAAAACATGGCATTTTTAACTTTCTGTTCGAATGTATCGCCTAGATTAAATTTGTATGTACGTATTAACGTTTATTCATAAAACTTATCTAAAAACTATAGAAAAAAACTAAAATTATTTATTGGAAAATTCTATCGTGAAAATTAAAAAAAATTAAAATTATTATTTGTTTATTGTATGACCTTAATAACGGACTCGTAATAAATATTTACTTCTAAATGTTTTTTTAAGTTTATCTTATTTAAAACTGATATAATTTATTGCACAATCAATAAAATTAAGTGACAAGAAAAATCATTTGTGCATCTATGTTATGTTATTTTATTTATAGTATCTAAAAGTTAAATTTCATATTTACAATATCTTTTTATTAAATTATTAGGTGAAAGTACAACATAGTTACAAAAATGTTAAGAATTGCTTCCTAAATAACGATTTCAGTGCGGTAACATAGGTACCATCATTTTATATTTCGAATCTTTACTCAAGAATCAAATTTGATGGAATATTTTTTTAATTCGTAGTGATGAACTTGCTTTTTCTTTTTTTTTTACATATTTCGTAGTAATATGAATTACTCTACAGTAAAATAATTAAATCAAAACAAAAATCTTTTTCTTATTTCGAATTATATAATCAAGTAAAAATCCCATTTTTCACTTGATTACTAAAGTAAAAAAAAACAAAAAACAAAAAAAAAAAAAACAAAAAAAAAAAAAACAAAAAAAAAAACAAAACGGTGATTTTACAACCAAACTTTTAATGGTTGCCGGTTAAGCAGATAATTAAATATCAAAAATGAAATAAATCCATAAAAGCTTATATGATAATCAAAAAAATTCAAATTATTATTTGTCTATGGTCTGACCCCAATAAAGACTCGTAATAAATTCTTCGAACGTTTTTTTTAAAGTTTTACTTATTTCAAACTGATATAAATTAACGCACAGTAAATAAATCAAATTAAAATAAAAAATAATTTGAATGTCTGTGCATTTATATTACTGCGCCATTTTTAACAGTATTTACAAGTTAAATTAATTTTTTGTTTAGGGATATAAATTACTGCACAGTAAAAATAATTAAATTAAAATAATTATTTCGAATTATTCAAGTAAAAATTCTATTTTTTTATTTGATTACTGAAGTAAAAAAAATGGTAGTTGTACGAATGATTTTTGGCGTGGGGGGGAGTAAAGCAAATAATTAGACCCTAAAAATGAAATTATTCCATAAAAAGCTTATATGATAAATAAAAATTACATTAATCCATAAAAAGCTTATATGATAAATAAAAATTAAATTAATCCATAAAAAGCTTATATGATAAATAAAAATTAAATTTTTTACTTGTTTATTAGCCGGATGTTTAGGAAATTAACCGCAACTTCTAAATTTTATATTTTACAATTTACACTTTTTTCTTTTTTTCGTTTATCTCACTGATTACAGCCTAACTTTCAGACTAAAAAAAATATTTGAAAACAAATTGTATGACTTTTGTCATCGGGATCAGTTTTCAATTATAACGTTCTACTAAATTGAACACATACTTTGTGACCATCACCAAGAAAAAATATTGCGACTCTCTCACGCGAGTTGTGTTTATTCCCGTCTAAAAAAGGAGGTTAGGGTAATTTTTTTTTACTTTTTTTCAACACGATGATGACTTGTAGAAGTTTTCAAGTATGTTTTAAATGGATAACACAGTAATGTCCGATTTTGGCGTCTGAAAAAAAACTCATAATATATTCAATTGAAACGAAATTGAATATCAAATTTTTTGAGGTTATGAGTAAAAAAACATCTGACAATTCAACGGGCCTAACTTTACTAGATTTTAGTGTAACTTTACTGTAACACATTTTCCATAAAATGTTGCAAAATGTCTTTTCTTCGAGTGAGCATTCCTTAGGTGAGATTCTTAAGCTAGACAACGCGGATGAAATAGATCAGATGAAAGAGAGAGATGGGATGGACGAGGGGTTAAGAAACTTCCCTTTCTAACCCCTTTGTGTAGACGGGAATAAACACGGGTAGCATGAGATAGTCTCAATATTTTTCACGGTAATGGTCACAAAGTACGTGTTCAATTTAGTAGAACGCTATAACTTAAAACTGATTCCCAAAGATAAAAGTCATAAAACTATTTTTTTCTAAATTTTTTTTCAATCTGCAAGTTAAGTTTGTAACCCATGAGATTAACGTGAAAAAAAAAAAACATTTAGAGGTGGGTTAATTTCCTAAACGTCTGCTGTTTATTATGTGACTCGTAATAAATATTTACTTTCAAAATTTTTTTTTTAAGTTAAACTTATTTAAAACTGATATAAATTGTTACATGTCATGTTGAAATTAGTACACATTCCAACGCCTTTCAGGTGAAAACATTATTACCTACTAAAGTATCATGTCGAAATATTTACAATCATAGGGTGCTTTTGTTGATTAAGGATCTTTTAAACCTACGCATTTCAGGTGAATACATTATTACCTACTTACATATCATATTTAAATTAATACAGATTCCAACGCATTAAAAATGAAAACATTATTACCTACTTAAGTGTCATGCCAAATTAAGTTGAATCAAAGGGTGGTTTTGTTGATTAAGGATATTTTAAATCTACGTATTCAGGCGTAAACATTATTACCTGCTTATATGTCATGTTTAAATAAATACAAATGTCAGTGCATAAACTCGTTATTACCTACTTAAGCGCCATGTCGAAATATTTACAATCATAGAGCGCTTTTGTTGATTATGGTTCTTTTAAACCTGCACATTTCAGGTGAAATTATACTATCTACTTACATGTCATGTTAAAATTATTACAAAGCAGTTTTCTGTAAATACGAAAAAACAGACTTTTTCCATACATACGCGTGTAATCCAAGATATCCTTAAATAGTAAGCAACATCAGTTTTACATAAAATCTACTTGACTTAATATCACGTGTTTTTTTTTGTTTTTTTTTACACAGTGATCACCACTTATCAAGGCCCAGAAGCCACTCAGGGATAAGGATTAATGCAAGTACATTACGTTAGTGTGGAGATTTGATGAAGTGTTTACTTAAGGGGGCGGTTCATTAGGAATTTGTTAACATTGGACTTGAAGACATCAAAGTTGTAGTCCGGTGGGAAGCAGGCAGACGGAACAGAGTTCCACAGGCGTGCAGTTCTAAGAAAGAAACTTTGTTCATGGAATCCAATATTGAGTGTATCATGTATATCTAGCTTAATTTTTGAAAGACATTAAAGACATACCTGTACTGGGAATTCTTTTTGCAAATGTTTATGTTACTGAATTTCAAATAAGAGGGCTACCACAATGTCACATGATCATAATGTTGCGAGATCAAGATAGGATCAGAACAGTTCATCAGATTGATGCAATTGTCAGCAGAAATACCAGAACCTGAAAATCCAGAGTTTCGTGATTGAGTTAAGTCTTTAATGGTACATGGTCCAATCTCAATGTAATTGTTTGATTATGTGATAAGATGTTTCTTACTGATATGTGTTTTAAAAACATTTTAATACCCGTGGAACTATTATAAACTATTATATATAAACGTTACTATATATATCTATATATATATAGTTATTGTTTACTAATTACTGTATATATTATCAATTACTTATAACATTTATATATATATATATGTATATATCATGCATTATTTTTAACAGTCGATATTAGAATTTAATTAATAAATAGTCACTAAATTTCAACTTCTCTGCAGTATTAAAAAGCTCATGAGAGTATTATAAAAACACGTGTTTTTTTTCTTGTTATATCTTGATTTTAATCTTCGTAAACGAACGTTAAATTGGTGCCAGACCGTTCTGTTGTAGAAATTGATTTAATCCGTTCTGGGACCAGTATTGGCCAAGTTATTTAAAAAAGAAAAAAAAACCAAAAAAAAACCCACCACCACCAACAACAACAATAATAATAACCACCACCACCAACAACAACGATAATAATAATTTTGCAATAACGATAGAACTAATACTTAGAGATTGTTTAAATACAAATCGAATACAAAATATTTATCTGGGTTTAAGGGGTGGGAGTTACTTGAGTTCTTTATTATTTCCCGGGAAACGCCCATCTACGTTATGAATAATTCAAATTGGGGATTTAATATTTCGCCCCTTTCCACACAACAATTGTGTGTTTCATAAATCCATAAACTTATTCTTGTAGATGAATAATCGTTTTGTTTAAACAAAAATAGAGAGAATACTTCGTCGAAGTTAGCGTTATATACAGAAGATAAAGAGTTTCCGTTGTATACAGGAAGATAAAGGGAACGACAAAAAATGTCAACTCGAGCAAGACATTTGATTGGCTTGCTGAAGAAACGGATTTATCGGCCGCCATAAGGAAGAACTAATCTCTAAATAATACTTATTGCGTTCTTCTTTTTTTTTTTTTTTTGCAAAGTCGATGAATGAAGCCTAAATCCCCGTTAAAACGTCAGTTATTTCTTTTTTTTCTTCGGGAAATCCAGCTGTTTCTTAATCCTGTTCGATAATGCAAAGGTTAGTTGCTTTTAAAAGAGAATTATTTTTTAAAAAATAGAAAAGATAATTCACAATCTTTTGCAGCTCTTTAATCAAAAAGTAAAAAACAAAAAAAAAAAAAACAAAAAAAAAAAACAAACAAACAAAAAGCGTATGTGTGTGATTATCACAGTTGTAAGAAAATATTAATTTGGTTTACTTTCTTTTTATAACATTTCTCATTATTTTGTTCTTGATGCATGCCACTATCTCATCCATTGCAAGCGAATCGATTTGAAATATTCTAAGCGTTGTTTGTACCTATCTTGCACTTGGTTAATCAGGTACATCGGCAAGATAGTTTATTTAATTCCCTTTTCCTGAGCCTGGTTCCTCCTGTAATTATAAGACTGGTGGATATCTTCCTGACATCCTAGTTTCTTTTCATGTTACGCATAAGCCCTTGATATTTCCCGGTTTGTTGGCTGTCATGACTTTTGCGAATTCACAGATTTTCTGTGAAAACATAGGTATCGATAAAAGATAAAACAAACTTTATATTGTCACAAATATATATATATATATATATATATATATATATATATATATATATATATATAACTACTTCATTTACTCACATAAAATTAATATACAAAAGTATAGATTTATGCGTAAACTTTAAGTATTTACTTCAAAAGTGCTCAATACGTAGGTAGAGCTAGTTAGTAATTTATAAAATATATATAGCGATTAAGCTACACTGAATATTCGGCGTTTCATCCACTCTAGGATTCGTCAGGCTTATGCGCATAAGCCTGACGAATCCTAGAGTGGATGAAACGCCGAATATTCAGTGTAGCTTAATCGTCATATATATTTTATAAATTACTATATATATATATATATATATATATATATATATATATATATATATATATATATATATATATACTCTTGCACAAGTAATATATATATGTATATATATATATATACATATATATATATATATATACTCTTGCACAAGTAATATATATATATATGTATATATATATATATACATATATATATATCCTCTTGCACAAGTAATATATATATATGTATATATATGTATATATACACACACACATATATATATATATTTATATATCTTTATCCTCTCAACTCTTTTAACCCAACATCATTGGAGACACTGGGCCGAAACGATTTTCTCCCAATGTAAAGTGCCCCGTTTTAGGATGTAAATGCTTCCCTCATTAAAAAAAAGAACGCTGCATAACATCTTAGATAGGTAAAAATATTATCACAGTAACTAACTAATAAATAATGTTGTATAGAAGTCAAATATGAATTTAGTTTTTCTTCCAATTATATTGAGCGGTGATATAGCTATATCTATCCACACTGATGAGTCTTATTAAGATTAAATCAATAGGTATCTGGATAAATTAAGTATTTTGAATATATATATATATATATATATATATATATATATATATATATATATATATATATATATTACTTGTGCAAGAGCATATATATTTGTGAGGTTTCAATTGACAATATAAAATTTGTTTTGTCTTCTATCGATACCTACAGTTTCACAGAAAATCTGAGAATCACAAGAGCCATGACAGCCAACAAACCGGAAGTCCAAAACTCAAGTTTATATATATATATATATATATATATATATATATATATATATATATATATATATATATATACCTAAATATTTACATGTTAATCTATATATGTATACATAATGTGTATAAATGTACATATATGTACCTACAATTTATGTCTTTATTTTGTTTTGATACTCCATATATGTGTGCGCGTGTGTGTGTGTACATACTTACATATATTTATATTCATACTCACTAAAACTGATTATGTGTTTATATGTTTTGTAATATGTCATATATACTGTGTCAATCGCTTTATTGCAGATTAGTAAAATATCAATCTTTCACTAAATATACGTCACAACAAAATGAAAATTATATCAGCAAACGACTCCTTTAAGGTTAGTTGTTTTCAACAATTTTATTCAAATTAATGCGATATTTAAGAAGTTATAACATCTTATTATTTATCGAAGAGCTCCCACTGTCCATTGCTTTATTGCAGGTCTCTTAAAATGTGGTTTTAGGACAAAAATACAATGTCTTTTCTTGCGAACTTTACTTTTTATTATATTTTTATGTCAAAGAATAATAAACAAAATATCCTAGGTATAAGCCTCATATAAATTAATTATTTATCGACATATCCACCATTTAAAAAAAAAAACTTAAAACAATCTTTTGTCCTCCGAGCAAGTCAATTATTTTCA
>NC_136498.1:75156259-75166259 GCF_053919585.1 Euprymna scolopes
CGATACATCTATCATTATATGTAATCAGTTTTTTTTTAAATAGTCAACCATATAGGAGCCTATTCGTGACCACACACACACACACACACACACACACACACACACACACACACACACACACACACATTCAGCTTTATATTATAGAAGATATATATATATATCAATGATGAAATAATTACTTAATATACATATATTACTTAATAGTATGTAATAATTATAACAAAACATATTTGCAGACAACTATATATATATATATATATATATATATATATATATATATATATATATATATATATATATATATAATGCTCCTCACCTTGAGTTGAGCATATTGAGAAGTGATACACGAATTACCATTAGCGTATAAGCGACGCTCTTTGTGTAAACAAATCGAGCGGCAGTATTTCGGACGATGTCAAAACATCGTTAAATTCACTACTCGTTCAGCGGCCGCCAATAGCGTAATGGTTAGGAGCCTTGACTGCCATACAGACAGTCGGGTTTCAATCCTGGCTTGAGGTGGTTGCCTGTCTAGCCGCACTGATGAGCTGTGAAACAGCGAAACAGTGCTGTATGTGGATGACTATATATATATATATATACTAGCATTTCAGCCTGGCGTTGCCCGGGTGTTTGGATGTGTATGTTGAGCAAAAACAAAAAGTGGTAGTAGGAAGGTAGGCCCAAACCGCAAAGGAGGAAAAGAACGGGGTAAAACCTAACATCATTTTTTTTAAATTAAGGCTAGACAATTTAAAGGAGAGGATAACTTTAAAAAATATCGGCGAAAAAAGTGAACCCCCCTGTAGAAAAGTGCCTAGTTGAAGGGGAAGATATTGATGTTTTTAGCCAATTTTTCGATAGTTGTCGTATGAAAGATCGAACTTTAAAACGATACTGATCTTGGTAAAATCCGTTGCCCCTATTGAAAGTTTAAGGCAGACATGCAAACAGACATACATAAATACATTTATATATTGGTAACTAAAAATTTTCTGACCCAAACTGATGAAAAAGGTTGTCCTATCTCTGATTACCTTTTATGTAAAATTTCAAATATTTAGACCAGAAATTTTCTGAGTAATTTGGAAGAGACCGCAGAGGTCAATGTTTTTTTTTTTTAACTTTGCACCCTATTATGACCTCTCAAAATTTATGGCTTTGGGCTCAATTCAAGTTAAGTTAGATCTATGTCCAAGGAACCTATATCTAAAATTTCAAGTGCGTAGACCCAAAATTGTCGGAGGAGTTTGGTAGAGTTCTCAAAAGTCAAATCGTTGAAGTTTGACCCCTTAATCACCAAATTTCTGGCCAAAAAAACCATTCACATCGATTTTTCTAAATCTCAGTACCCTGTATATCAAATTTCGAGTCTGTAGACTAAAATTTGACAGAGTTATTGCGTAGGGAAATGTACACAGACACTTACACACACACACACACATATATATATCAATGTTGAAATAATTACTTAAGAATTTACATATATTACTTAATAGTATGTAATATGAAACAGTAGTACACACGCACATATATATATATATATATATATATATATATATATATATATATATAATTTTCAAATTATACTTATTGCCGAATTCATTGTTTTTTATAGTTATCTTGCCATTTATATATATAATATATAATTATATAATATATAATTATTTTTGTGTGCATTTATATTGATATTAAAATCCTGTTTTCTATTTATTTAAAAAGAAAATACAACTTTGTTATATATAGGTTGTAGAATTGCATTTATCTGCAAAAGATCTAACTAATTTGCATATTCATTTAAACATTCATTTTAATTAATTTCCAATTTTTTTTTCGATTTTCTGATGGTATAATCATCTTTAGTGAACTATTATGTATAATTATATTTATGCAGATTTCTACATGATTTGAACTTGCATAATATTTGCGTAAAAAGTTTAGAGTAAACACGAACCTCTTACTATATACATGTATGTATGCGTATATGTTTGTTTAAAACATTTTCCTACCAAACTTCTCTGCCAGTTTTTAGTCTACAGACATGAAGCTTAATATTTTTTTAATCATTACTATATATTGGGTTCAATATAATATAATATAATATAATATAATAATAAATATGAAATCTTGTATTAATCAAAATATCATATTTCAGCGTATTTTTATGAACGGGCAATGCCATGCGACCTGCTAATATATATATATATATATATATATATATATATATATATATATATATATATATATATATATATGAACGTCTGTGTGTGTGTCTGGTCACGATTAGGCCACCCAGGCCCGGCCTTTTGGCCGGGATCAAAGTGTAGTATCTGTTCCGACAGATGCTGCAAGCTATGACTAGCTATGACTAGCTATGACTAGCAAAGACCAGATGTGGGGGCAACCCCACATGCCTGACCATTAACCAGCTCCCATTTCCCACCTCTCGGGAGCTGGTCCCCTTTTTCCCTTCCCCCTCCCTTCACTCCTCACATTAAAAATCGGCCTTGTGCCTAATTTGCTCGGTGGGGGAGCAAATAAACACCATCTGTTCCGACAGATGCTGCAAGCAAAGACTAGCTATGACTAGCAAAGACCATATGTGGGGGTAACCCCACATATCTGAACTTGGTAAAGGTAGGGATCACCCTACGGCCACAGTTACTATCCAGCTCCCATTTCCCACCTCTCGGAAGCAGGATCCCCCTTTCCCTCTCCCCTCCCTCCATCTCCATATTAAAAAACGGCCTTGTGACTAATTTGCTCAGTGGGGAAGCAAATAAATACCGTCACGATTAGGCCACCCTTGTGGCCTTCGGGCCAAGATCAAAGTGTAGTATCTGTTCCGGCAGATACTGCAAGCAAAGACCATATGTGGGGTCGCCCCCACATATAAGACCTTGGTCAATGTAGGGGCAACCCTTCATACCAATTGTCACTATCCAGCTCCCCTACTCCCCGGGGAGTTGGTCCCCATTTCCCCTTCACTCCTCACATTAAAAATCGGCCTTGTGCCTAATTTGCTCGGTGGGGGAGCAAATAAATACCTGGTCACGAATAGGCTCCTATATGGTTGACTATTATAGAAAACTGATCACATATATAGAATATAGATAGAAGATATATCGAGACACAGGAACGGGTATGTTTGATCTGGCATAATGATGATTCATTAAAATTGTGGGGTCTGCGTACGCGCCTGATCCACAAAGTATGGAAATAAAAAATTTAAAAAGAAAAAAGAAACGTTTATAAGTGTTTTTGATATAGATGTAGATAATAATACTTTGATAAGTATGTTTTAACTTTAATGATGATATAATAAAATTGTGGGGTCTGCGTTCGCGCCTGGCCTCCATAGAATGAAAACAGGCACACACTTTAATAAAGACTTTTCATATCTATCTGCGTAAGTATACTTTGATAATTATGTTTCAGTTTGTAAGAAATATAGTATAATAAAATTATGGGGTGTTCGTTCGCGCCTGACCTCCATAGAATGGAAATATGTCACAAAGTTTAACAAGTTTTTTTTTAATATAGATGCACAGAATATTATGATAAGTGTTTCAGTGTGAACAGGCATGGTATAATAAATTATGGGGTTTATCTATTTTATTTTTACTTTCATCATATTTTGCTTTGGTTTTGATACCCCCAAATTCGAAGCTATCTCTTTACAACTCTTCCTTTTCATAACCTATCATACTTTCATAAATTAGAGTCCATTTCCTGTAGGCTATTTTTGAACCCAGTCAACGACGGGTACTTTTGCTATATATATACATATATATACATATATATATATATATATATATATATATATATATATATATATATATATATATATACACACACACACAAAGAGAGAGAAATAACGTTTTATCTATAATTAAGTAACAACATTCGAAGAGACATAAATAAATAGAGAGAGAGAGAGAGAGAGAGAGGGGAGAGAGGTGGGGCGTGAGGGAAGGAGCGAAGAATTATTACGCTTACTATGCTTTCTAATCAGATAATTAATCTATAAAAAAATGAAGCGTAGATATAAAAAAAAAAATATCAGGTTGAATTCAACTCGCCCGCTGATTGGTGTGTAGATAAACAAATAATCGTTTACATTAAACGTCGGAGAAAAAATTCTCCGTGATTAATTGGTAGGAAGTCATTTCTCTATGTAAAGGTCAAATCGCTTCTTTTTACATTCTACCTTATTTAAAAAAAAGAAAAATTTATATGGAAGAAAAAAAAACACAACTTGGAAATGATTTAAAGTTAAACAGTATGACAAGTTTCCAGTAAAACATTAAAAAAAATTAAAAATGAGAAAATATCCATTTATGAAAATTAAAATCATTTTGCGCGTATGTATGACAATTTATGAGATATAGTGTATTTTAGACAAATATCTGTATATTCATAATTAAGTGTACACGGATTATATATATATATATATATATATATATATATATATATATATATACATACATGTATATACATATACATGTATATGTATACATGTATATATATACATGTATATATACACATGTATATATACATGTATATACATACATGTATATATACATGTATATATACATGCATGTATATACATGTATATATACATGTGTATATATACATGTATATGTATACATGTATATATATATACATGCATATATATATATATACATGCATATATATATATATATATATATATATGTATATACCAACAAAAGTACACGTCGTTGACTGGGTTCAAAAACAGCCTACAGAAAATGGACTCTGATTTATGAAAGTATGATATGTTATGAAAAGGAAGGGTTGTAAAGAGATAGCTTCGAATTGGGGGTATCATAGCCAAAGCAAAATATGATGAAAGTAAATAGATACACCCCATAATTTATTATACCATACCTGTTCACACTGAAACACTTATTCCAATATTCTGTGGATCTATATTAAAAAACCTTGTTAAACTTTGTGACATATTTCCATTCTATGGAGGTCAGGTGCGAACGAACACCCCATAATTTTATTATCCCATATTTCTTCAAACTGAAACATAATTATCAAAGTATACTTAAGCAGATAGATATGAAACGTCTTTATTAAAATTTGCGCCTATTTTCATTTCATGGAGGCCAGGCGCGAACGTAGACCCGACAATTTTATCATACCATCCCTATTTAAGTTAAAACATACTTATCAAAGTATTCTTATGTATATCTATATCAAAAACACTTGTAAACGTCTTTTTTTATTTTTAATTTTTTTATTTCCATACTTTGTGAACCAGGCGCGAAAGCAGACCCCATAATTTTAATGAACCACAGTTCTACCAGATCAAACATACCCATTCTTGTGTCTCGATACATCTTCTATCATTATATGTAATCAGTTTTTTTAAAATAGTCAACCATATAGGAGCGTATTCGTGACCACACACAGACACACACACACACACACACACACACACACATTCAGCTTTATATATATATATATATATATATATATATATATATATATATATATATATATATATAGATCACTGTCTGTCTGGCGTAAATGAACACTTAAAATTAAGATGTTTAAAATTCAACGTTATTTCAAGCGGTTAATGGTAGTTAATGGATTAGGTCTCCGCTAATCGAGCCAGAGATGTCTCGTGATACGGGGTTCGAATCGTTCGACTGGTAGTAATCGTGACACCCTGCACTGAAGATTCCCGAAAGGGTGAAACACTAGTGTCTGTAGGTATTTAATTATTATAGTAAAAAATAATTATGACAGCCCCTTTAAGAAATTCGTTTCTTATCGTTGAGCACTTTCAGTTGAATTAAAAAGTCGGTCAATTTAGCTCTTATGCGTAGATCATCGTATAATCACTGTCTGTCTGGCGTAAATGAACACTTAAAATTAAGATGTTTAAAATTCAACGTTATTTTAAGCGGTTAATGGTAGCCGAATGGATTAGGTCTCCGCTAATCGAGCCAGAGATGTCTCGTGATACGGGGTTCGAATCGTTCGACTGGTAGTAATCGTGACACCCTGCACTGAAGATTCCCGAAAGGATGAAACACTAGTGTCTGTAGGTATTTAATTATTATAGTAAAAAATAATTATATATATATAACACGATTGGATTCATATAAGATTTTTATTAAATATATATATAAAATTATCCATTATTAGAATATGTCACACACACGTACCTATATATATGTATATGTCTGACATGAATAAATATATCTATATTTTTATAAAGTAATAGGGTTCGTGTGTTTCTGTCTGTGTGTACAGCTCTCCATCATCAACGAAATATAAAGGAGGTAAGAGGGTAGATCTCTCCTGGTAGAGAAACATTAGAACCCATTTTAGGATGTTTCTGTTATAGGAGACATAAGAATCTTTGCCTAATTTCTTTATATACTATTCTACAAACCACCCCCATATCGAATGACTTATGCTCATTTGCATATCACATTATATTAAATCTCTTTAACTAATTACCTCGACCTTATTACATATTGGAAATATTCTAATCATTTCAATTGTACTATTTACAAAATCTATTTAACATTTAATCTATCTATCTATATATCACATTATATTAAATCTCTTTAACTAATTACCTCGACCTATATATATATCTATAAAAACAGAGATGTGTGTGCCACAGACGATTTCTGATTGGTTAATCCAATAATCACATCTCCTAAAAAACAATCGTTTCTACGCTCTTACCTTTACCATAAAATATTATGGCTTTATTTATTGTCCATCTTGGAAGGGTTTAATTTTTTAATAACTTGTTATTTACAAATTAAAAAAATACGAAACTATTATACGAAACTAAACTACACGAAACGCGCACACACGCACACACACACGTTCACTGCCGTCACGTTGTTATGGCAACCAAACCCGCTGACTTACATAAACAGTAAACGCACACAGTAAATGTGATTTTCTTCATTTTCTCATTTCACTCGTGGTCTTAAATTCATTTCGCGTTTGTATTACTGTACACATAGATTCGAATAAGTTGCCAAAAAACAAATATATAACAAATAAATGTTATCAAAGGCAAGATAAATTACTTTTCTACCAAACTGGATATATTTTTCGTGTTTTTATTCAATTTAACATGTTTATTCAGCTCGAAAAGCATACAGTGTTTACCGATGTATTGGAAAATTCAAGATGGCGGCCGATTCTCTCTTTAACACGGTAAGTTTGGAAAAAGGTGTAATAAATAAAAAACCGGTTAAAATACTGTTAAAAACTCGCTCAATATATGTTACCGTGACATAGGTTGACATATATTCGGCGGGTTTTTAATAGTATTTTGTATAGTTTTTTATTTATAACACCTTTTCCCAAACTTACGGTGTTAAAGAATGTGTGAGACGCCATCTTGAATTTTCCAACACAGCGGTAAACACTGTATTCTTTTCGAGCTGAATAAACATGTTAAATTGAATAAAAACACGAAAAATATATCCAGTTTTTATCGGTTTTTTACCTTCTCTGCAGAAGTACAAATAAAAACAAAAAAACGGAAGGTACTTTTACAGAATGTTAAACTAACCCTAACCGATATTTTATGTTTAGTTTAGGAAAAGTCAGAAGAAACAAAAGTCATTATTGCATGAAATATACGTATTTAGTTGAAGTATTGTTTATGTCAATTCTTTCGAAGAAATTTAGCAAGAATACCTGTAAACCAGGAAATCGGTAAAATGTCATCATGGATGAATACATGTCTATTATAATTTCTACCCTTGACAAAAACTTAGCCATAACAAAAGAGATTTATTGTTCAGATTGTTTTTGAGATTGATTTCTAAAAATATATTTTATAAATAAAATCGACTTTAAAATTAAAGACTTAAATTACAATAATTGAATTTAAACATTCTTATTTCAATATTTGGCACATAACACCTGCAAAAATGATCACAATGTCAGGATTTCATTTTATTTCAGAATCGATGGCAAATTGTGTAGATTGATATCTCATTATATTAAATACTAATATTTAACATTAGTTTATCATTTAAGCCGATAAAAAGCCCTTTTTTTTCGAGTCATAAAAGGATTTGGAGTTTCCTAATCAACCTTTCGGGTGCAGTTGCACGCTCTCAAAATAACTAAAGTGTTGGCTTTAAAAAAATTGGTTCATTAAAAACTAAACAGGTTTAGTTTTAATAAAAAAAAAAAAATTAAAAAAAAATCGCTTTGGTAATTAGATATGTCGTATGGTTATCCCTAATCGCTGAATAAAACCGCTAACGAGTTGAATGATTACGACATAAAATTAAACTCGGGTTCCTGAAACGGAAACTTCGTTTGTTTTTGTTTTTTTCTTATCAATATATTTACATTGTTATTTTGTTTTCATTTTCAATCATTCGAACAGTTTTCTTTTTCAAGTAATCCAAGTTACAAAATTCCCACTGTTTACTATGCTAAAATCACAATGACTAATGTATACCTATTAACCCTTATCCTTGAGTGGCCTCTGGGCCTTGATAAGTGGTGACACCCATGTAAAAAAAATCACTCGAACAGTTTTCTTTTTATAATGTACAGTTTTAAAAGTTTAAAAACTATATAGTTTTTACTTCAGGAAAATTAATGGGTCAGTTTTTACGATGTGCCCTGTTAAAATACTGTTAAAAACTCGCTCAATATATGTTACCGTGACATAGGTTGACATATATTCGGCGGGTTTTTAATAGTATTTTGTATAGTTTTTTATTTATAACACCTTTTCCCAAACTTACGGTGTTAAAGAGGGTGTGAGACGCCATCTTGAATTTTCCAACACATCGGTAAACACTGTATGTTTTTCGAGCTGAATAAATATATTACATTGAATAAAAACACAAAAATATATCCAGTTAGGTAGAAAAGTAACTTATCTTGCCTTTGATAACATTTATTTATATATTCGTTTTTGACTATTTTTTCGAATCTTTGTGTACAGTAATACAAACCCACGATATGAATACTCACGTTGTTATATATATATATATATATATATATATATATATATATATATATATATATATATATATATATATATATAAAAATGAGATTATAGCAGTTAAAAAACATTTTTAAAACACACACACACCTTTTTCAAAGTGATCAGAAATCGTATAAAAGTAAAAAGGGTAAATTTTTACTTACTTTCCCACTTAATCACCTTTAACGTGACTTTTACAGTTTTTTTTTTAAATGGAATTCATTTACCGATACAAAAGAAATGATAAGTAAATAAATCCATAAATAAACATTATAAATGGTTTATTTTAATACTTGCCAGGATGCGGAGGAAAATGAATGAAGGGGGAGGGGAATAAAATAAAAACATTTTGGAAACAGAGTAATTTGAAAGAATTGCTTTGCACAGAAAGAAATTAATGAAAAAATAAAATTAAATTTCTTTTCTTGATTTTTTTTTAGTTTTTTATGAAAAAGGAAGTAAAAATTAAGACTATAAAAAACAATTTATATTAAGAGCGAACCTCAGTCGTCAGGTCTGTAAAAAAAGACGTGGAATAATAAATGTTTTCTAATACAAATTGTTTTTACTTATGTGTTCATTTGTCTCTTTGAAGTTCGTTTGTTTAATATATCGGTTTGCAATATAATTTTGTCATTCTGTCAGACTCAAATTTTAAATCTATATATCTATAAAAGTGAAAGTGTGTGTGTGTGTGTGTCTGTGTACATTTCCCTACGAAATAACTCAATTTTTAGTTTACAGACTCGAAATTTGATATACAATTTGATGTACTGTATTTGATATACAATTTGATGTACTGAGATTTGGAAAAATCTATGTGATCGTTTTTTAGCCAGAAATTTGGCGATTAAGGGGTCAAAGTTCAACGATTTGAGCTTTGAGAACTCTACCAAACTTCTCCGACAATTTTGGGTCTACACACTTGAAATTTTAGATATAGCTTCCGTGGACATGGATCTAACTTAA
>NC_136498.1:75168759-75191259 GCF_053919585.1 Euprymna scolopes
CACACACACATGTATAGTGGTTGTATAGATTGGTTTCCTAGATGTAAGCTGTGTGATTATTTAAGAGTGCTCAATGCATGACAGAGCTCGTATATAATCTTTTTATTATACAAACACTATTGTTACATATGCTCATAAATGTTTCAGTGGAATCCCGATTCAAAGAGACCAAAAAGGGGCGATATTGAAACAAGAGTCAACATTACATTCGTTTCTGATAAAATATATTCGGGTGTGGTTTACGCTCTGAAAGAAAGTGGGATGTATGCATCAAACCGATAGCTCGTTTTCAGTTTTCCAACCATTATAATTTTAGGTTAATTGTGAAGAGTCATCATTAAATGGCAATAGCATCTTCAAATCCACTGTAAACAAAAGTAATCCAGCATTGATCAATGTAAATACTTCCATAGTCTTCCTAATCTTCCGGGTGTTAATCATTTCTGTCTTGTTAATCAATATTCGCGAGTCGCTCTTGGCCTTAATAAGTGATGACGTTAGAAGAAAAAAGAACAAAAAGTAAAAAAGGACCACACCGAATGTACTCTATTACAGTTTCAAGGACTATCTATTTCATAGTACAAATTCGCAGAACCCGTATAAATATTGGCGTCGTGTCTAAAGTCTCAGTAAACCTATTTGCAATAAGGCGCCTTGCCAACGTATTTCTCTGTATATATATATATATATATATATATATATATATATATATATATATATATATATATATATATATACTAGTAAGGAGATTCGACGTTGCCCGGGATCAACAACTATTTCACAATTCTAATACCTATATTTTTATCGAACTCGGTAAAACTGGTAAAATCGCCTATTTGTCAATCAAATCGACTGATTGTTACCCGCTGGGTGCACCTAGAAGAAGCATAACGTTCTTCTTGCAGTGACTTCATCCACAATAAATTGTAGTTTACATTGCACTGTAGAGTACATACCATTGATTTCATGAAATTTTGAGTAAATTACTTAATTAAAGTTTAAAGATCAGAAGCCAAGTATCATGATTTAATTGTTTTCTAAATAAAACCATTCATTTCGTTGCGCCCCTGTTTTATCAAAGAACTTATTATGATTTTATACACCGGCGTGTAGTTGATGAAACTTGTGATGTTAGGCTGTATCAGAGTACTAAGTGTGGTCAAAATCGGACTGTTCTTTCTTTAATTGGATTTTTCGATTATCGATTTTCGCTACTTATCATAGGTATTCCGATAAATAAACTATCTAAGAACACTGCCAGACACATAAAAAACATTTTGTGGGAAATTACATAAAAATCTGCCCAACCTTTTCCGAGTCCAAACTCTCTCTCTCTCTCTCTCTCTCTCTCTCTCGTTCTCGCTCTCTTTCTCAGTCGCACATAGACAATATGTACCTTTTTTATAAAGTAATCACCACTTATCAAGGCACAAAGTCAACTCGAGGATAAGGGTTAAAAAGTATACAGTTTCAAAAGGACAATATCATAGTAATCGTTAGAAGTATAAATTTGGTAAATTGGATTACTTAAAGGGAACGGCTCATTAAGAACTTGTTTACATTGGACTTGAAGACAGCCATATTGTAGTCAGCTTGAAAGCAGGTAAAAGGAAGAGTTCCACAGGTGTGCAGTTCTTAGAAAGAAGCTTTGTTCATGGAATGTACGTTTAGGTTTAGGCACAGATAAAGAGTGGGAGAAATTAGTGATAGTGGTTACAGCCCAGCGAGTGTTTCTCGTGAATATTTGGCGAGGGGGGGGGACCATAGATGAGCACTTACCGTGAAAATAAATAAAAAAACAGAGAAAGCTCGTAACATCTCTTCTGTGAGAAAGAGGTTGCAGGGAAGAGAAAAAGGCATCCCCCACTAGGCTACAAAGTCTATTCTGAACTCTGTCAAGGCAGGCTAAGACTTTCCTAGCAGCTCCTGCCAAGATATGACACTAATACTATTATATAAAAGGATTTTTTTTTTCTGTGTATGGGTCCGTTACCTCGTAACGGATGGGCTGATTGTTTTGAAATTTAACACGAAGGTACTTGGCGTATCTGGGACTATTGTTACATTTTTGTATCGGAATGCACCTAATAAATATCGAAAATCGATGATTCAAAAGTTCGATTAAAGTAAGCCCGATTTTGACGAAAATTAACATTTACCTTATAACAGGCAGTAGTTTATGTCGCATATAAACTTTTCCCAAGTGAGATATTATTCGCCCCTCCCTCTCTCTCTCTGTTATGTAATTGATCTCTCGACATGTCTATAGTCGAATAAAATTAAAAGTATCTCTATTATATCGCGCGCTCTCTCTCTTTCTCATATATATATATTGTTTTTAAATCCCCGAAACAGTGTTTCATGGTAAACAACTGATGATCCCTTAAAAAATATAAAAATTGGTATTATAGTAAATTTGAGAGTTGATGCAGTGATTGCAGGTGATTAAATGACTTACTGACTAGATGTTTTTTTTTTTTTTGATGAATGATAAAAAGTAATTTTTTGTGTGGTTTCAAATGTTAAAAACTTCAAAGACTATATATATATATATATAACTAGCAGGCCGCCCGGCATTGCCCGGTCGTAAAATACGCTTAAATATGAAATTTTTGATTAATGCAGATTTCTTATTAATTATTATACTAGCGGGGGTACTCGGCGTTGCCTGGGTGTTTAGAGGTGTGTGTGTGTGCTCGGGAGGGGGGTTTAAATCAGAACAAAAGAATAAGCTTTTAAATATTATATAAAAAGAAACAATGTTAAAACGTCTTAAAAAAATCGTTGCCCGGGTATTTTTGTCGGGGAGGGGGGAGTTTAAAAAAACGTTTTGGTAGGGAGGTAGGATCGGACCCGAAGCCTTGGGGGTGAAGTTGGGAAATAAAGTGTTAAAAAAAACGTGACACGCTCGGCCACCAAGAAAGAGTAACGGAAATAGGTTTGAATTTATTTAAATATAAACAGAATTGAAAGTGCCCGCACTTAATGACTTAATGAGGTCAAATATTAATAGCAGAGTTAAATTTTATTGCAGAGCAGTTTTTAAATGAGGCCAAATAGAAGTTAATGCGGGCCAGTTTTTTTAGTTTGTTTACCTAATTTTTGCTGGTTTTGTTTCCTCAAGATGTTGGGGAGAAACCAGCTCCCCACAAATATTGAATAGCAATTGTCTGATATAAGGAGAAACTCCGCATTGATCAAAGCTGATTGCTTTATGGGCGTTCCCGGAATCGCGCCGGGAACAATTCTTTAGCTTCGAATTAGTTTCAGTTTTATACGAAAAAGACGAATCAACACGCAAGAAGCCAAAATAGCAATAATTTTGTAAAAATCACTATAAATAAATCTAGACGCGACCCGCGTTCCCAAATCGTAGATATTATTATCTAGGGGGTATATAAAAAGTTTTAAGACAGTAACCGCCGCGAAGCCCGGCGAAAAAATCTTTTGCGGACATACATACATTGTGCACAAACATTTTCGCTTTTATAGGGGTAGAGGGTGGGGGTAAATCAAAACAAAAGAATAAGCGAAGTAATAACCCTGTTAAAGTATTATTAAAAAAAAAGAACGTAATGCAGACGAAGGATGTTAAAATTTCTTAAAATAGGAAAAACAAAAACAAAACAGAAAACGCGAATGTGATGGAATTAAAACAAACAAAAAAACAACAGCTGTTTTAAAAAATCTGAAAAATAAAAACCAAAAAAACAGTGAACGTGAAAAATGGCATATATAACTCTGTTTCAATATTAAAACTTTAAAAATCGAAAAAAAAGAAGACATCTCACATCACGATTTGAACTTACAACCTTTAGATAATGACGCCGCGTGTTAATCAACTGAGCTAAGAGGACAAAATTAGGTCGTTTTATTTTTAGTATTTAACTAATTCAAGTTTCGCATGGGTTCGAATACCCTACATATGAAGTTTCGTGTCGGTGGACCAAAAACTGACAGAGGATTTTGGTAAGCAAAATTTTTAAATAAATATATATACGCATATTGAAATATATATAGAAAGAGGTTTATGTTTACTGCAATCTTTTTACGCAAATATTAAGCAAGTATAAATTATATAGAATATCTGCATGAATATAATTATACGTAATAGTTAACTAAAGATGTTCATCCGATAAAAAAACCGAAAAAACTAATAAGGAATAAATTAAAATGAATGTTTACAAGAATACGCAAATTAGCAGATGGATGCACTTCCACGACCCGTATATAACAAATGTTCTTTTTCAATAAGTAGAAAAGAGATTCTTAATATGAATATCAACACACACACACACACACACACACACACACACACACACACACACACACACACACACACACACACACACACACACACTGCAGAATTTATAGGAGTATAAATTATATATTGAGTAAAGACCTTTTTCTTATTTATGTGGACCTACATAGCATCACATTTTCCTCGTTTAAACAATAACGTTTCTATCTACTTTTTCACCTCATCAAGAACCGGTTTCCGAAATAAAACGTTCAGTTTTACGCAACTTTATTTCCTTCACTGGGTTTCATGTTTTGCTTATCAATTCCCGGCCGACAGAAAACCTCGTAGCCAACAAAATATCGTTGTCTAGACTGACAGTTATAAAAAGGACCGAAACTATAAAATCGCTTGGACCTCAAACTCGTTAATATGTTAGATACATCGTATACTAACGTGGCTACCGTAATATGATGGCCTAGCAACGACTATAATTTAGTCTGGTGACGTCATGAGCATCGGTCTGTTGAAATTTGGTCACGTGTTTCATGACTAAACCAGAAGTTGGTTTAAAGTTTTGGAGGGTTAAATACATTTAAACATGCCGTCGAGATGTATAGTTCCAAAATGCTGAGGTAACTACGAAAATGGACCAAAAGTTACCGTGTTTTCATTCCCCCCCCCCAAGGAAATAATTTACCAGTGGATTAATGCAATAAAAAGAAAGGATTGTACTCCATCTAAATATAGCAGAGTAAGTTGTAAAATGTTTGAGATATTAAAAAAAAAAACAAAAAAAAAAACGCGCCTTTTTTATTTTTATTTATTTATTTTTTTTAGAACGTATTTTAAAATAAAAATGAAAGTATGTATATGAAAAATGAATTGTACATGTAATTTAAGTTATGTGCTGATAAAATAAATTATTATTTAGAAACTTATTTAAAATGGGGAGTATGGTGAAAATATTATGTACTTTCACATAAGAATTTAATAAAAGCGATATCGTAAAAACGGAATTCCTTGTTTAAATAATTCTAAATAAGAAAAATCATTTATCTTTTTAGTTCAACTATATTACTGTGTAATATTTATATCAGAGTGAAATAGATTAACTTTTTAAAAGTTTATGACCGTTTTTGTTATCCCAAAAGCTTATTAATAATTATTTGTGGTAAATGTTGTGGCCCCTGTAGGTGTCAGAATTTTGGAGAATATACTTCCAAAATAAACTATTCAAATTGTTTAAAAAATAGTAGAAATATTATTTTTTATTCAAAAAAAGTGTTTACAAAATGTCGGCAATAAGAAAATAATATTTTTATTATTTTTTAAACAATTTTAATAGTTCATTTATATTCCACAAAGAAAATAAACAATCCACTTTAAACGGAGAAATCACGAGTTTTGTATATGTTATTCGCAGTTTTGTGTTGAGGTTGTCAAAAATTCCCCCAAAATTCTGATACTGCTAGTAGCGCTGTAAACGAAAGTAACATTTAAAATTACGGCAAACGAGTAGTTTCCAAGATATGAAGAAATGTTAGTTTTAAAAAATGGGGGACCACTTTTCTATAAAAAATTAACGTAAAATGAGCACTCACTTCATGGCTATCGTTTTTTTAGGGCGCTTTCTTTTTAACAAATAAATGCGAAGAAAAATGAGCATGGCCACCTTTATGTTGGGGGTTGGGAGTCAACGTACAATGAACACAGTTTAACGTAAAATGAGCACCCCTTTCAAAAAGTGTAAACAGAATTTTTGTCGGGGAGAGCGGGTCAACTGTAGGTGCTCATTTTACGATTAGCTGTGTTCATTCCTACTGTTTAATGTAAGTGGATTAGCATATTTATTACGAAGTCGACAACTTTTATATGGTGCTTTCACATTCAGTATTGTCCACCAAATATAACATATTTGAATGTATTCTGCGATTTCTGCATAATTTGGCAAGCATTCCTGTTTTCCTAAGGTGAGCAAACCTTGAATAGTATATTCGTTGAAAATTTGTAAAACCAAATTAACAGTTTGCCTTTCAAAAGTAGTCGGAGAAAGAGCTTTTGAAGTCAACTGATAGCAATATTTCACAAGTGATTGAGATTCTAGGGCATAAAGTTTATGTAAACTAGAAAATAGAGCACTTTCGATGTTATCTAATTTCCATTAAAACAAAACTTTGGGAACATCATGCATTTACGTCCATCTTTTTGACCAAGCCAATTGTTTTACTATTTTAGAGATGGTGATAATTATAGTTTCCTAAATGTATTCTGTGACTGGTTAGAAACTTGGAATAGCATTCCTGGAAGAACTGGTAAGTTAACAAAGGAAACATATACTGTTTTGCACCATACTACTTACGCAATTTCAGAATTGACTAAATATTGTATAAATGTACTGAACATGGTGTATATATTACCAGGAGAGTTTCAGACAGATAACCTTGAGTCAAGGTTTGGCCAGTATCGACAACTTAGTGGAGATCAGTATAATATATCGATACGTCAGGTGCATGAATGTGAAAAAAACACTCAGAATGTTGTCAGTTTTAAAATTGAGCTTACCAATTAATAATCGAACTATTGAATTGAAAAATTTTAAAGAAACTAACTGGGATGAAATGACAAGGGAGCAAGAGTTACATGTTTATAAATTTAACATAGATGTAACAGAAGATGATGTTAATCAATGCGAGGAAGTACTTCCTGTTATATTATACTTAGCAGGTTATTGCTGTCATGCAGTTTTCAAAAAACTGAAATTGCAATAGCTGCAAAAATTTAATACCCGGGAGAGAGGCCGTTGAAGAAATAGCTGAATTAAACAGATACTTTCAGGGTATTAACAGAGGTTATCTGCTATACCCAACTGATATAATAATAATTTTGTTTTATATAATTATATAGTTATAAACAGACTTACAAAATGCGATTCTTTTTTACATTCGATTCATCAGAGAAAATTAGCCATGTACATAACTTTAAATATTTTGGCTGATCAAAATCGATTATTTCATGTTGACTCTTGAGATGAGGGTCACACTATTCAGCAAATTAAAAAATACTGATATGGAGTCCATCGAATTCCCTTATAAACAATTTTTGTCGCAAAGAGAATGACAATATTAGTAAAAAAAATATATCAGAAAAAGAAAAATTCAAACTTTTAATTAAATTCTACAACAGATTTTTGAAAAGTTTTAATATTCAATGTTTGAAATATTTCTGCCTTAGTAACTTTGTTTATACTAACATTTGTTTGAATTTAATTTTTAACTTATTGTTTGTTATTCAATTAAACTAATTTATTGTTCGTTATTCAGTTAAGCCAATTTATTGTTGGTTTTTCAGTTAAACTAATTTATTGTTCGTATTTTAGTTAAACTAATTTATCGTTTGTTTTTCAGTTTTGATTTTTAAAATATTGTTTTTTATTTAAAAATATTTATTGTTCATTTTTATTTCTTTCTATTGAATAAACTTCAGTTACATACAAATCAAATTGTATTCCTTTTCTTTTTAAACTTTTAAACAACTTTTCCCCCTTTCAAATCGTTTTTTATTATTAAATATTTTTATTATTAATATTGGATGAGTTTCAGTACAAAGTATCATGTTTATCTTTTTTAATCCAATTTTGAAGTTTTCTAACGCTTTCTGTAAAAAATGTCTGCTCATTATCGACAGTCTGTGTTCCACTTATCTTGCTTGCTAGAACCTATGGCGATGATGTCATTTTTCAGCTGACAGACCATCTATGATGATAATCACGATACTAATCTAGAATTAACAGCCGATTCTGTAAGGTAAATTTGTTATGATATAGTTTTAAAATTTCGATTATTCCAAGAAGCATTGTTAATAGGACCCCTTTGTGCATTCTTTTGCCGCTCTCCCTGATATTCCAAAGAGAGTTTAACAAGCCTCGTCCCAAGATCGAGAAAAAAATGTAATGAAAATTGCTGCTGGTTTGATTTTCCTTAACTTTATATGTATCTATGTTATAAAGCTGAATGTCTGTGTGTGTATGTGTGTGTATGTGTGTGTGTGTGTGTCTCTTGTCACGAATAGGCTCCTATATGGTTGACTATTTTAAAAAACTGATTACATATAATGGTAGAAGATGTATCCAGACACAGGAATGGGTATGTTTGATCTGGCAGAACGGTAATTCATTAAAATTGTGGAGTCTGCCTTCGCGCCTGGTCCACAAAGTATGGAAATAAAAAATAAAAAAAAAACCTTTACAAGTGTTTTTGATATAGATGTACATAATAATACTTTGATAAGTATGTTTTAACTTAAATAGGGATGGTATAATAAAATTGTGGCGTCTGCGTTCGCGCCTAGCCTCCATAGAATGGAAATAGGCACAAACTTTAATAAAAACTTTTCATATCTATCTGTGTAAGTATACTTTGATAATTATGTTTCAGTTTGAAGAAATATAGTATAATAAATAATGGGGTGTTCGTTCGCGTTCAATTTTGAGGCTAGGTGTTACCTTAGAAGAAATAGTTCTTTTGTTAATATAAAATGGCGAGACGTTTTCTTCAAGGCATGAGCGAAGAAAACGAATGAATAGTTTTATAGATCTTATTTTGCTCCTGTAACGAGATAGTTTGTTCATTTCTTTGATTTGTTCATTGTTGTACCGAGTCCGAAAGAATTTAAATAAGTGTTTTACGGTACAAAACTTATAAAGCACTTTAAATAAGGTCGGAAACACTCTAGGAGCCCCTTTCATCAACAAACTCATCAGGAGTCAATCGTTGAATTTCTCGCTCTTGCGTGATATTTGTTCTCTTTATAGAAATTCAACAATTGACTCCTGATGGGTCTGTTGATGAAAGGAGCCCCTAGAGTCTTCCCGACCTTATTTAAAGCGCTTGATATATATATATATATATATATATATATATATATATATATGATTACTTAATTTAATCATATAAATAAATATACGAAAGTATAAAATTATGCGTGAACTTTAAGTATTTACTTCAACAGTGCTCAATACGTAGGTATAGCTAGGTAATAAGTTGTAAAATATATATGGCAATTAAGCTACACAGAATATTCCGCGTTTTCATCTACGCTTATGCCTGATGAGATGAATTCTAGCGTGGATGAAACGCGGAATATTCTGTGTAGCTTAATTGCCACATATATTTTACAACTTACTACTATATATATATATATATCTATCTATATATATATATATCTATATATATATATATATATATATATATATATATATAAACAAGCAAAATAAACTAAGAAATTACCTAGAAAATTGTAAACGAACGAGGTACGTAATTGTATTAAAACTATTAAATATTTGCTCCCGTACACCGTATATTTCGGAGTATAAAACGACCATCAGATAAGACGAGGTACAAAATTGGAGCAAATTTTGATAAATTTATCATATATCGGTTGTATAAGACGACATATCTAATACCATCAGGGAAAGATGCCTCCGATTTGCCGGTCACTGTCCGAGGAGCAAGAATGGATTGGTGAGTGATATATTGCTATGAACTCCACGAGGACGACCTAGATCCACATACATCCAGCAAACAGCACACGACGCCAACTGTGAACCTGAAGATCTGAGGCAGTTGATGGAAGACAGGAAACTCTGGAGAGGAAGAGTCACATTGGTCCGGGCAAGGAGACCGTGATGATGATGATGATGATGATGATGATGATGATGATGATGATTCAATCAATCAAGAAACCCTGTTTGTTTAGCATAGGCTAGAGATTACAACACACGGTATCTTATGAAATATTGGCTTTTAAAGATGATTTTTTAACTTTAAAGGTCGTCTTATACGCCGAAATATACTGTAATTAAGCACTCCATTGTATCATCACATCCTGTAAATGCTAAGTATGGTTTAAAAGT
Source organism: Euprymna scolopes (assembly GCF_053919585.1). Lineage (NCBI taxonomy): Eukaryota > Metazoa > Mollusca > Cephalopoda > Sepiida > Sepiolidae > Euprymna > Euprymna scolopes. The sequence goes on from NC_136498.1 coordinate 75,178,914, forward strand.
TAAAATTAAAAATCAATTAAAGCAAAAATATATTACATTTTTTAAACATGAAATGTTTTTAGTACACGGTTCATATTAGTTTAATTAATTACTCAAACATATTATCGTTTTGGTCAATTTGATATCAATTATTAAATATATTAAACTTAAATATTTTCGCGACATTGTAAAAGATAGAAACTAATTAGGACATAAGTTTTAAATTAATTCTGTTTTTTATTATAACGCGCCTAATTAGATTATTCATTTCAACTTGCTCAGCATTTGATCTCAACATTTTATTACTGAATATTCTAATAGAAATTGCAGTTATTGAATTTCTGCAGTATTTTTTTTTCAAATTTGTTTAAATTAATATTATTCGTTAATACACTGTGCAAAGTATGACGTTATCTGAAAACTGACAACGTTTAAATAGCAATATACAATTAAATTGGAATTCATTATTATTATCAGTATCATTTATCCATTTTTTTTTCAATTTTTATTTATTGCGACTATTATCCTCATCTTTTCTTAGTTGTTTCACGACGTTTCGGCCAACTATTCCTCTGGCCTTCGTCAGGTGGTAACCGTGACGGGAGAGGAACTCTGAATCTCCTGATTGCAGTGAATGCAGTCTGGAACAACTACGAAAAGATGAGGATAATAGTCCGCAATAAATAAAAATTAAGCAATATACAAGTTCGAAATTTTCAACATCTTTAAAACACGACTACAAAGTGGAACAATAAAATTGTCACCCTAGAAAAGACATAATTTCCGTCTGATGAACACTTTTTTTTTTTTTTGCAGACCATCTACTAGTTGGCCAGTTGTGTACAAATCCCAAAGAGCGATACGAGCCATCTGCCATGTCTGAAAGTGACACAACAAGCGAGATCGGAGATGCGCCGCTGTACAACTCATGCTCTCTCATACCGATCTAACTTATGACAACAGGACCATTGCTAGAACTCTCAAAATGCATCGCTGGATTGACACGAATAATAGGGATGTGCCCAGGGTGATGAAAACAAAGATTCCGGTCACGATTAGCCTTTGGTGTGGTTTCAAGTGAGGACCACATCATGCCACCTCACATCTTTGAAGTCGGCTTGAAAGTCAACATCAAAGTGTACCTGGATGTACTGAAGAGTGTGATGATCCCCTGGTGTAATCACATGGCTGCTGGCAGACTCTAAGGATGGCAGCATGACTCAGCGCCGGCTCACATCCAAAGGCTTGGTTCCAGATGGAGTACTACTTCTTTGTACTCCTTTTTCACTGGTTCCCTCTTTCCCTGACTTTAACCCGATGGACTACTTCGTTTGGTAATACGTCGGGAAATCACCAACATGACCTCCCACAACAGCAAAACCATCTTGATCGCTAGCATCCGCCGAGCTCCCGGACTAGTATCGATGCGGTTATTAAGGCTGAAGGCGGTTATATTGAATAGATGTCGGCTCTACTACATAATCAACTTACCTGAATTGATTTTTTCAATAAAAGTTTTAAAATAAAGCTGTAGTGTTGCTTTCTTTAACGCAACACATTTATTGTGCCACCCTGTAATATTGATATTCATTATTAGATTGTGTAATCTTTTTTTATTCTAAGAGTTAAAATTTATAACCAAGTAAAAGCAAAAATTGTTACGCTTTTTTTTTAAGGTGAGCATACGACTTGCATTAATACAATTGTATTTAGAATTGAACTTAATTTAAAAAAAATAAAATAAAAATACAGAAAATATAGAAAAACATGTTCACGGAGCAAAAATATCATATTTCGAAAATCACGTAGATTGATCAAGGTATTTTTTTTAAAGTAATAAATTCAAATTCTAGGAGTAAGTAAAAAGGGACTGTCGTCATCTTGAAAAACAAAATAATGGCAGATAACCCTACAATAATGAAATTTTCTGAGGCCAGCCTTGTAATACTATTGATTTAACATTAAACAATTTAAATCGTTTGAGAATGATTCTCTTTATATATAAAAAAAATCTACTTGATTAATTTACGTGATTTTTGGAATATAACATTTTTGTTCCGTGATCGGTACATACATCATAAGAATTTTTCTGTAGTTTTGTTTTTTTATTAGGTTGAATTCTAAATAAGACCCGTATAATTCTTAAATTGTACAAAATCTGTTGTCATGATATTTAAAATACCAATCATCAAATATATCAAAGTCCAATATTTTCTTTTAATATTATTTGAAAAAGGCAGTTTTTACCTTTCGTCAACTTTTTTTCTTATAACTCGCCTCGCATGTTAACTGGTTCAATGTTAGATTTCAGAATTTAAAACTCAAAATCAATTAAAACAACAGCTTACCTCAACCTCAATTATTTTCATTACTCGACTTATTACTAAAATGATAATAACAGTAATAATATACATCAACAAACTGTCCAAACTAATTATGAAAAGGTTTTGACTAATTAAAATACCAATTATTAACTATACTAAACTCAAATGTCGGTGCTTATGCATCGATTATCGCGCTATTTGTAAAATACTATTTTCACATTAAATTCATTTTTTACGATATGTTTATTTTATTAAATTGTCAGGCGAGAGTACAGAATTGTTATAAAACACCCTCCCCATGTTAAGAATGACTTTCTAAATAACGTTACTATTTCAGCGCAGTAACATAGATTCACGTACCCAAATTTTTTGCAACAGGACCATATTAAAAGGCAAGAAAATAAAATGAAAATTTCTTATAACGCGACTCACGGTAAAACAATTAATTTTGTGTAGTATCTGATCTCAGGTCCTGGATAGGACCTTAAACTATATCCGATGGTGAGGCCCCTGCTTGCGGGCTTTGGGGAGTGTGGGACCACCCTTTAATTGCCATTGCTCCCAGGTCCACTCTGACCCGGAATGGTAGTACCTGAGCGTCCCAACTATGGGTTAAATAGAAATCAACTTGAGAAAAAAACAAAACAAAACAAAACAAAACAAAGATATTCTATTAAAGAAATTTTCTTCCAAATCACTGGATTCGGTATTAAATAACATGAAAAGGGTTGATATGCCGTAAAACAACCAACCAACCAACTATCTGATATCAACATGGTTAAATTGTATTCGATTTATCTCCCTCCACAGTGGGAAGATGTGGCACAAGATCGAGAAAGTAGGATTTGAAAAGCCAGCACCCTAGAGGAAGAGCATTTTGACCAGCAAAATCTATGTCGGTATTTCCCTGTAGAGCCGCTTAAGGACATTAGAAAAAAACTAACCCTTAAAAGGCGAGAACATAAACCTGTGAAGATGGGTCCCTTCATGTCGACAGAAAACAAGGCCACTCTATGGCATGGCCAAAACTGATTGTCTGATAGCCACCCGAAGATATTTAAACGTTATTTATACGCAGTAAAATCGTAGTTATTAAATTTTTTAACTTCACCATGTTCAAATGTGCCTTATAGTAAAAGTAGTTATTATTTGATTTTATAAAGTTTAATGTATTAAAAGGGGTACTAATGTACTTATTTTACGTGCTAAAATACTACCGTTATTATCTAGAAAGCCATTCTTAACACGAGGAAAGAGAGAAATAGTTTTGTAACTATTCTGTACATTCACCTGTACAGTTTAATAAAAGAAAGATATCATAAAACTTGAATTTAACTTAAAATACAACTTAAAAAATAACATAAGTGTATAAGCATAAAAAAGTATAGAAAAATTATGAGAGTTGTACAGAGTTCAATGTTGTTATATTTTTATGATAAAATTACAAGAACTCTACAAAGTTTAATATTATATATTTATGGAAAATATTTCGAAATTTATACTAAGTTTAGTGTTGTCGTATTTGTATAAAAAATACGAGAATTATACAAAACTTAATGTTCTATTTAAAAAAAAACATACGAGAATTATATAAAGTTTAATGATCTGATATTTTTCTAAAAAAATACAGAAATTATACAAAGTTTAATGTCATATTCTTATAAAAAAATTCGAGAATTATAAAAAGCTTCATATTGTTATATTTTTATAAAAACATTTCGATAATTTACAAAGTTTTATTTTGTTATATTTTTCTAAATAAATTACGAAAATTATATACAGTTTAATGTCATATTTTAATAATAAAATTTACGACAAATATACAAAGTTTAATGTTATATTTTTATAAAAAATACGAGATTTTTTACAAAGTTTAATGTTATACTTTTATAAAATAATGACGAGAATTACAAAGTTTTGTCATATTTTTATAAACAAATGAGAGAATTATACAAATTATATATTATAGTAGAAATTTCGAACATTTTTACATGTTATATTTTTATAAAATTAAATAACGAGAATTTTATAAAGTTTAATGTTATATTTTTTAAAATATTACGAGAATTATATAAAGTTTTCTGTTATTATATATTTTTTTTTAAAAATTACAGGAATTATACAAAGTATGATGTTCTATTTTTATTAAAAAATGACGAAAATTATACAAAGTTCAGTGTTGTATTTTAATATAAAAAAAACAACATTTGACCGCCACTTCGACGCTTTCTCAGTGCAAGTACGCTTCTCATTTTACTACAACATTTATATATATATATATATATATATATATATATATATATATATATATATATATATATTAATCTGACTGTCCGTCCCATCTTTCTTTCAGAAACTACTTTGACGATCTGACTGAAAATTTGGACTCCTTCTACAAAAGTGCAGCGAACTAAACATTATGGTATCCGTTCGATACACAGTTATGAATTAGTAAAGATTAGTTACCACAATACCACATTTACTCTAGAAATTTTCTCGGAAACTACTGAGCCGATCTGGCTGAATTTTTGCATGGACCATTATGCTAAATTGCAGCGAACCAAGTATTATGGTATTTGTTCGATGTACACTTTAAGGATTAATAGGGACTATTAATAATTCCGAATTTAGGAAAACTGGTCCCCGGAAAACTCGTCTCCGGAACACTCGTCTCCGGAAAACTCGTACCCGGAAAACTCGTCCCCTTTTGCTAGGTAGGAAAACTTGTCCCTTATTGAATAAATATCGATTGAAAACACATTTTATGACCGTTCTTGAAGAAGATATTGTCTTTAAAAGAGAATACACATCCCATAATATTTAAAAAAAATATTTTTACTTGTTTACTGTTGTTTAAAAAAAATTATTTTTCTAAGTTTTCGTTTTCTACCTAGCTTTGAAACTTTTGGGTCTTTCAACTTATTTTAAAGAGTTTATTTAGTAAAAAAAAAGCAATGTCGAGTGTTACTTATGAACAAAAAATGTCCGACATAAGAGGTTAGGATCACGTTTTAGGAGGATAATTGCTCAAAAATAGAAAATTAAAGAAAATATTAAGGTAGATATAGTTTTAAAACGAGTACTCCCCCTCCAAAGAAAATAAATTTGTATATTTTTAGGTAATAATGCACATCCCATAATATTTAAAAAAATATTTTTACATGATTATTGTTTTAAAAAAATTAAATTGATTTTTATAAGTTTTCGTTTTCTACCTAGCTTTGTAAGTTTTTGGTGTTTAAACTTATTTTAAAGAGTTTATTTAGTTAAAAAGAAATAACAAGTAATATCGCACTCGACATTACTTAGTAAATAATTTTTAACAAGAAATGTCCGAAAATTAAAGAAAATACTGAGGTAGATATAGTTTTAAAACGAGCCTCCCCCACCTCCAAAAGAAAATAAATTTGTATATTTTTAAGTACTGCACAAGTGCCCCCGGAATGACTTTTAAACGATGCCCTCTCCTCCCCATGTAAATAATGGCTTTCGAAATAATAACATTATTATTTCAGCACGATACCAAAATTACATAAGACCGTGTTTTCTTTTTTGTTGTTTTGTAATAATACAAGAATTATTTAAACTGAATTAATTCTTCTCAATAAAATAATTGATTTCTTTGAATACACGCGTTTTCTTTCTTTATTTTTGTTTTGTAATGACACAAAAAGTGTTAAAACTAGAGTATTTTTTTAATAAATATTTGGTTTTGTTTTTCGTATCTTGACTCTGTAATCAAGTTTATTTTTTTTAAGCAAGAGTTAAAATATATATTTTTAAATATTATGGGATGTGTATTCTCTTTTAAAGACAATACCTCCTTCAAGAACGGTAATAAAATGTGTTTTCAATCGATATTTATTCAATAAGGGACCAGTTTTCCTACCTAGCAAAAAGGGGGGATTATTTTGGGTACAAGTTTTCTGGGTACGGGTTTTCCGGAGACGAGTTTTCCCGGGACGAGTTCTCCGGGTAACATAATTCCATATAAAAATTGATCATAATTGAACCATATAAAACCATTGATTTGGCATAAAGCACTCATTCTTAGTCAAAAGTTTAGTTTAATATATTAAAAATATGCTAAATTTTAGAAATTTTTAAAGGGCACGGACCAAATTAGTAATTGCATTCACACCATTCATTATTAATTGACGTCATTTTTTAATTTTTCTTTTTTGATTTTGTAACCTTAATGACAGGTGTAGAAAAACTACAGCCCGCGGACAGAATGTGTCCCGCCAGCGAAATTTATGCAACCCGCCAAATATTAGTATTTTTTTTTTACTTTTGCAGTGGTTTGCTTCGTATTTAAAATAAATGCGTTTCATGATGATCCTTTGCAATGCGTTAACGCATTAAAATGCATGATTCAGATCTTTTATTTTATTTGTTAAATATTAGTTATTTGGGTGTGATATGTTTTATAATCCTATGAAAAACGTGAAGTTTTGAAAGTGCTGTTTACATTGAAAACTGTATTTACACCTGCTCCTCGGTATATAGACTAATTAAAAATGTTTAAAAAAACTTTTAGGCATTGTTGTTTGTTTCAAGTTTTCTGTGTTATTCACTCATAACTGCACCCGTGTTAGTTGCGGGCAACCCCCCTCTATCAAAGCTAGTGAATCGTTGACTTTCCCCGCCCAATCTATCTGTACCCCCTTTAAGTAACTACTTAATCATCCCTAACTCAAGAAGCCGCAAACAGGGTATTATTGTTGCAAGATCTTTATTTTTATTTTTTTTGTATTTTGGGAGAGAGAGATGAGGGGTTAGATTGTTTGTTTTCATAATGTTTATATTAACTGGACTGGATAGGACAAAAGGCTTGCTCGAAATGAACACGAGAGGAAAAATAAATAGCTAGAGGTGGAAGGGGAGGATGTGGTATAGATTTTTCACGAAACATTAACAATTGATTTTAGGCCGAGAACGTCACTCGGTTGCTTTTTCAACGCGAAGATTAGTAAACGCCATGTTTACTAAGTCGAGCATCTTACGGGTGATCAATAGACTCTTCCTTTCGCTTTTTCTCCATTGTTTATAAATATATATATATATATATATATATATATATATATATATATATATATATATATATATAGTGTGTGTGTGTGTGTGCGTACGTGTATCCCTCTTCTTCCTGCTAACCCCCAATCACCTTGCTCTTTTGTATTCCTCCTTCGCCAGCCCCTTCCTTCTCAACCCACCATTTACACCCTTATCATCAATGTTGTCTCTGATTCTCCTTGTGTATACGTCATTACTTTCTCTCACTCTCTCTCTGATTCTCTCGTCACTCACTCACTCTCTCTCTCTCTCTCTCTCTCTTTCAATCGCGCCCATTATCGCTTCGTCTTCAATCATTGGCTGCATTCATGCTCCCTCCTACTTTCTTGATTCATAAACCTCCCCCTTCTCCCTTTCCCGTGACTCTCCTTCGTGTGTGTGTGTGTGTATGAAGTCTATGATGTTTGCCTCCAACATATCTTTGCATCGATCCTCGCAATCAATGGACGAGAGAGAGAGAGAGAGAGAGAGAGGGAGAGAGAGAGAGAGAGAGAGAGAGAGAGAGAGAGAGCTAGCTCTGTGCCATTGTGGTGCTGGTAACATTATTTCTAGCGCACCTGTTCTTGTTCTCAGCCATTTAAAATCGGCCCTAGGGCATCATTCGCTCGGCTACAACTGTCTTTTCTCCAGTCAACCCAAAGCTGGCTGGGGTTAGGTGAGGTGAGGGTGCATGGGGTTGTCTGACGAGTTAGGGTTAGGGTTAGAGAGGCGCAACGTGATGAAGAGAGGGGAGAGGATCCCTCCCCGTCGAAGGACAGGGGTGGCAGATTAGGTGGTGAGATCAGACAGGAAGAAGAGCAGCAACATTCGTGACATTTAGATAGAAAGAGGAGGAGTGAGAGTGAGAGGGATAGTTGTGAGAGAAATATTGCAAAAGAGAAAGAACATATAGCGAAAGTTGTAAGTGAAAGAAAGAGTTTTTGTGTGTTAGAGAAAGAGAGATGTAGCGAGAAAGAGTAAAAAAAAAAAAAAGAAAACGAGTAAAAAAAAGAAAACGAGATGGAAAGAGAAAATTGATTGCGTCAGAGATAAAGGAGTAAGAGAAAAAGATGGCGGGAAATTAAAAAGTTATGGGTTGGGAAAATGAGAGTGAGCGAAAGACGGTGATAGTGTGTGAGAGAAAGATTAAGAGTGAGGAAAGAAAATGACAATGATAGATAGATAGATAGATAGAGAGAGAGAGAGAGAGGGGGGGAGAGAAAGAAAGACTGATTAAGAACATATGAAAAAGAGAGTAAGAAAGACAGCCAAAGTGAAAGTCAGAAACGTAGAATGAATAAAAAGACAGATTAATAGAGAAAGACGGAGACGCAGAGAAAGAAGAGGAAAAAGAGAATACTAGGGTTGAGTGAGAGTTGAAAAAGAAAGAAAGATAGAATGACTAAGATAGAGGTAGAGCTCGAGAGAAAGACAGATAGAGAGGTAAACAGACGGTTATGTGTGTGTGGGAGAGAGCAATGGATGGATAGGGATAAGTAGTGACACCAAAAGGGCACGGGTTATGAGGAAACATATGTAAAAATGAGCAAACGAAAAGAGAGGGGAAAAAAAGAGTTAAAAAAGGTGTGAAAGTGCGCGCCAGAACAAGAAAAGGGAGATGGGATGAAGGGAATGGGGAACGAAGGGCGCCATTACTGTGAAGTGAACGTCTTGTTTTGTTGTTCCAGAAGCAAAAGATGATGTCTGTTAAATGGTTTGTCGGCTTTCGCTGATTCGCACAGAAGATCTCTTTGAATCCAAAAGATAGAGACTAGAGAAAATAGGTAAGAAATAAATAAGTAAAGAAGAGGGCGTAAGGCGATGAGGAAGGAAGGAAGATGGGATATAGTATAGACAATAAGAGAAATAAAATGATTAGGAGGAGGGGGGGAGAATGAAAAAAAAAGAAGGAAAAAGAAGGAAAGGAAGAGGGAAAGAAAAAGGGGATGAAAAAGGGATAAAGAGAAAGAAGAACGAATAAACTAAGAAGAACCGGTAACAGTGGGAGGAGTAGGAGAAAAAAGGAAGAGGACGAAAAGAAGAAAGAAAAATGTAGAAGTAATGTGAGAAGGGGAAAACAGTAAAAATAGAAAAAGGTAGGAAAATAAAAGGAAGAGGGGAATAGGGTGAGGAGGCTGGTAGAGAAGATATAGAGGATAAAGTAGGATAGAAATAATGCAAAAAGAAAAGAAACGAAGCAGAAAGGAAAGGTGTATTACAATAAAGAAATAAAATGAAAGAAAGAAGGAATGATAAATCAATAAATAAATTGATAAAATAAATGAAGCAGAATGGACAGTTTGAAAGATGAGAAAGAAAGGGAATAATTAAAGTGGAATAATAATTGCAAAAAGAAAGTAAAAGAGAGATAAGTTTAGGAAAAAGACGAAAAAAGTTCATGTAAGAGAGAGAGAAAGCGAGAGAGAGAGGGGGGGGGAGAGAGAAAGAGAGAGAGAGAGAGAGAGAGCAAAATAAAAAAGAAAAGTAAGAAAGAAACAAAGAAAAAGCGCGACAAGAAAATAAATAGAATACAAGGATAATTAACATCAAAGAGAAATAAAGAAAAACAGGGTCGGCTAAAGGAAGAGAAAAATAAATCATTGAAAAAGACAAGAAGAAAGAGACATGAAAGAAAGATGAGAAAGAACGGCTTTAAAAAAAATGATGTAAAAGCAAGGTGAGAGATAAGAGAAAAAAAGAGAAGAAAAGAAACGTATTGAGGAATGGAGCAAGGTCTAATATAAAAGTGAAAGTGAAAGTAAATGTATCTTATGAAAGGTATTCGTTTCGTCTATATCAAGAGATGATATCGGTTGGAAAGCGGAAAGGCAGATAATTAACCACGGAGGTGAAGGGAAAGCGGGAGAGAGAGAGAGAGAGAGAGAGACAACAAGAGAGAGATAAGGGCGAGGTGAGGTGAAACACGCAAAGGCTCTTCTTGTTAATGGTTTACCATATGACCGAATCGACACGCGAAGATCTTTAGTTTAGGCGCGGTCATCAAGCTGGCAGCACGTGCTCGATATAGGGCGGATACACGCACACACCACCAACAAAAAATAAACAAAAGCAAAACAAACCAAAGAACAAAACAAACAAAAGCACTAATGCGGCATTGGTGACAATGTTTAGTCGTAAGAACCGGAACCGCGATGACACTAACACTTTGTTTTTCTTATAAAAAAAAAGTTATATATTGTTGACCATATCCGCACCTTTCCGGCACGCGCACAACAAAACAAAAGATAACAAAAAAAAAAATAATAAATAAATAAAAAAAATACAAACACAACAAAAATAAAATAAACACCGACCCTTTTTCCATGTGACCAGATTAACACACACTTGTCTAAATTGGCATCAGAAATCCGAAAATACACACGGAACTTAACTTACAAGGAAATAGTTTGACAAGTTTATTGGAAGCATTTTTGCTTTCCTACTTAAGTTTTTTTTTTTTGGTTTCAAGAAATATCCAAAAGAATAAAAAGGGAATGCTCTGACGATTGGATTGTTGAAATCAGAAAACTCCCCATTACATCTGGTTCACTTTTCCGCTATTTGCCTAATATTCTTTTCTCATTTTGCCGTAACTGTTTTTTTTTTTTTTTAATTATTTCATCCACTGGCGTCCGCCACCCGGAAGTCCTGCTTAAAGATACTACGGCACGTGTATGCAAGGAATTATGGCAACAAACCGGTCCACCATAGTAAAAAGTAAGTGAACATTTGCCTTTCATCTTTATCGATGTCCTTGTCGTACTTTTCCGATTGTAATATCTTTCCCAATCCACTGACGTTCCGACGAACGTCTCCAATATTCCGTTGTCGTTCTCTTGTCTGCATGTTTATTGTAAACATTGGGAATGTCTATCTCCACTGCAAGAAAATTAGACGCAGTCAGTAAAGTTGAATTAAAAAGCCAGCCTCACCAATCCCACTCCGATTAGGAGCACTCCGACGTGCAAAAATGCCTAGGCAGCTCCGTCGGCATTCCCCGTTAAGGACTCCTCAAGCAATTAGCAGTAAACTAACCCATAATCTAAGCGAGAAGACAACGCCTTAGAAGGTGGATCTCGTAGAACTTCAGAGGACCAGCAACGTACCGCAATCATCAGGGAACAGGTCATTACAAGAATAGTATAGGCTCTGTTGATTTTGACGCAGAAGTAAAAAGCCCAACAGTGCGAGCAACAGCTGAGCAATTATTTACTCTCCAATTAATTTATAATTCATGCATTTGGACTTTTTTTTAATTAATTATTAATTAATGACGTTGTGTTTTCCATGAAGAAGAAATATAATTCTTTAGACTTTATTATCAAAAATGGTTCCATTAAATAACGTAATGATAAATATAACCACTAACATAATCAAAATAGAAAAGAACAGCATCTTTTATGCAAACGTAATATGAATACAAGGCATACTTTAGCTGTAGACACGATATTTAAAAAGAATAATTATTTGAATATATTAAAAATTTGAAATAGAAAAATGACTAATTTGCGAAACAGTTTAAAAATCGTTCCATAATGAAACAAACTACCTGCAAAATGTATACAGTGTATGTATGTATGTATGTATGTATGTATGTATGTATGTATGTATGTATGTGTATATGCATGTATAATTCTATGTATCCACATAAAATGTTATTAGAAGATATATTTATCTATTTTAATATTTACTTCAAGGGTGCTCAATACGTGAGTATAGCTACGTAGTAAGCTACAAAAAAGTATATTTATGTCAATTGAGCAACGCAGGGCTTCCACATTACATCCTCATAGAGAATCGTCAAACTGACAATACCCAACGAGGACGAAACGTGGAAGCCTTTTTGTAGCTTAATTAATATACTTTTATGATTTTATATATATTGTAGCTTAATTAATATACTTTTATGATTTTATATATATTATATAAACCGGCAAAAATCCAGATCAAACGAAGTTAACTGTGCTAAATAAGTGTGTTAATATATA
>NC_136498.1:75196259-75208759 GCF_053919585.1 Euprymna scolopes
TATGAGACTCTATTGTACAATACATATATATGAAACTATATTGTGCAATATATATAAAACTATATTGAACAATATATATTAGACACTTTATCGTACAATATTATGTATAAATTATATTGTACAATAAATATATGAAACTATATAGTTCAATATCTATATAGAACTATATTGTACAACACACACATACACACACATATATATATATGTATATATATATATACTTTCAAATATATATGGGAATATCTTATTCAATATATATGAAACTATATTTTACAATATATATATATAAAACTATATTGTACAACATATATATCAGACTATTTTTCAATATATATATGCAATTTTCTATATTGTTCAATATATGTACTTAAATTTTACATCATATGTAACTGAATTTTCAACATTGTTAAATTTATCTGTAAAATTTTAAAATGTACGGAAATTAATGTGCATAAATTTTAAAAAATATATAATTATTTTTACGATATATATATATATATATGGTAATATTTTCAATTTATATACATGCATATTTACCAATATTTTATTATATATAAATATGTATATATTTAAACATATATGTCTACATACATATGTAACAATATACATATATACGTAACAATATTAAACAATTTACACACACACACATATATATGTATATATATACATATATACTACAACGTTATGTTTTAATAGTATAATTTTATTTAAGTTTTACGATACCTTTTTTAATTGAACTGTTAGGTGAATGGTCTGATAAGCTGCAAAACACTATCCCTATCACATGTTAAGACTGGCTTTCTAAATAATAAACATATTATTTCAGAACTAGACAATGCGTAAATATCATTAAGTAAATAATCAAAAGAAATTAATTTAGCAACATTCCCGGAATTTAAATATATAATCTTGAGAAAAAGTCTTAAATTTACAATTTTTATAGAATCAAAATAATGACATGAATTTTAATTATAGGACATATTTTAGGTCTTTATTTAGTACCAATATATTTCGAGTTTATTCTTCGTTACGAGACGGCTAGTTATGAATAGATAAACAGGCAAACGAATATTAAAATTTGAAGTTATTTACATTTATAATTTGCATTTCGATTTGTGAAACACTCCCATATATATATATATATATATATATATATATATATATATATATATATATATATATATATATATATATATATATATATATGGGAGTGTTTCACAAATCGAAATGCAAATTATACATATATATATATATATATCTGATATACTATATATATGATATAATATATATATATATATATATATATATATATGATATATATATGATATTATATATATCATCATCATATATACATAACATAATATATATATATGATATAATATATATGATATAATATATATAAATGATATAATGTATATATTATATATATATATGATATAATATATATATATGATATAATATACATATTATATAATATATATATGATATATATAATATAATATATATGATATAATATATTTTTACATGATATAATATATATATATATATACATTAGATTATTTTTTGAAAAGAAATAACATAGCGTGTACATAAATGTTATTTATAGTGCTCAATTATTTCTCTTAAAGTTACAAATTGCCACACATCCGACATAATGATTAGAGATGGACAAGAAAAAAACGAGATGATATCAAAAAGGCACATCCGGTCTAATGTTGCTAAACGAATCAGACCTTTGAGAATGATTACGTCTGTGTGTATAATCACATATATACATATATATATGTGTGTGTGTGTGTGTGTGTGTGTGTGTGTGTGTGTGTTTATTTGAACCCCGGTGATTTTAATTAAATCATTTGAAGTTGTTTTAATAGACAGGACAATAAATTATCCTGTCGGTCTCGTCAGATGATTTAAGCCAATTTAGTTTTGGCTTAGATCATCTGACGAAATTGGCAGGATAATTTATTGTCCTGTTTATAGAAACAACTTGTAATGATTAAGGGAAAATCTCCGATGTTGAGACTATTAAAACATATTTTGGTCTACTAAGGTATTGAGCACTTTCCCCTATTTTACCAAATACACCTCCAAATATATATATATATATATATATATATATATATATGTGTGTATATATATTTGTGTGTGTGTGTGTGTGTTCTATAAATATCGATATTTATAGACCACTGAAAAGTTTTTTTAATTAATAAATGATTAAACATTTGAAAAAATGACATAAAGTATGAAGTAAATGAATTCGGTTATTTTGAACAATATTTACTTATACGTATATATATATATATATATATATATATATATATATTCATTTATTTACACACACACACTCCCACACACACACACATATATATATATATCATGTTCATTTTATATCATGTAAACATTATATAATATATCCATTATATATTATATACATTGTATACATTATATACATTATAGACAGTGTATACCTATCCGTATATTACAAATATTTACACGTATCTATACATTCCAAACATAAATATTATTATTATAATCCTGGTGACACACCTGTTCTCGCCAAACCACTGAAGTTGAACAACGACGAGCCTGGTCAGAAGCAGATGGGTGAATATTTGGAAATACGAGGCGCTGTATGTGCTGTGCTAGGACGTAGAATTTCCTGGTTGGTGTCTGGGGTGCGCTTCATCCCGAAAAAGCGATGTACGCTCAGCCTTTAAGACTAGGAGATATCCATTACGCCGACTGAGATTAGAAGTTGTATTATAAAGTGTGGTTGGTTCTTCAAAAAAATGTAACCACTAAAAACAAATACTTATTGTGGCGGATCTTATACGTCGAAATCTACCTAAGTCTCATCATACTATAGGCGTATAAATACATTATATACCTGTTTTTCTGCTATACCTATATTATATACATGTTAATGTGCTATATTATATATTATATATACATGTTAATGCAATATATATCATATACATATTATTGCGTTTTTCATACAAATTTATACACTATATATTATATATATACATATTTATATATTATATACATATTTATATATTATATATAATATGCATATTTATATATTATATATTCTATACATATTCATTCACTATATATTATATACATATTTATATACTGAATATTATATACATATTTATATATTATAAATTATATACATATTTATAAATTATATATTGTACAAATATTTATACATTATATTTAATATACATATTTATACAATATATTATATGCATATTTATATATAATATATTATATGCATACTTTTATATTATATATTAGATACATATTTATACAATATATTATATAAAACATCTATACAGTATATTATAGATTTATATATTTATACACTATATAGTATATACATATTTATACACTATATATTATATAAATATTTATATATTATATATTATATACATATTTATATATTATATAGTATATACACACTTATACATTATATATTATATAAATATTGTTATATTATATATTATATGCATATTTATACATTATATAGTGCATACATTCTTACACATTATATTTTATATACATATTTTGTTCTCATATATTACATACATATTTGTATATTATATATTATATATAACACACTATATTTTATATAAATTATATAAATACTTATACATTATATGCATATTTATATATTATATATTATATACATCATATACATATCTATATATCATATTTATATGATATATATATATATATTCAGTTTAATTTGTATACATATATAAACATTTTGATTAAACTATACCTATGTTTTAATATATATATATATTTAGATATAAATATTTTTACTAATAAATATTAATGTATAACTTCCTTTAATTATATATCGATTTGTATATATACCTATGTTCCCACATTGCTTATATATATATGTATATATATATACATATATATATATTTATATACACATATATATATATATATATGCATATATATGTATATGATTTTTTCATATAATTACATAACTTATACGAAGATATAATCTGTGCATAAATTTGTTAGTATTTACTTTAGCTCCATACATATGTGGTGCTAGATAGTAAATCATGAAAAGATACATGCCATATATTTAGATATATATTTTCATAACTTGCTAATATATATATATATATATATATATATATATATATATATATATATATACATAGAGAGACACAGAGAAAAACAGGTGGATATATCTATATATATATATTTATATATATATAAATATATATATATATTGTACAATATACGACATTATATTATGACATATACATATGAAATTAAATTTTAAAACCTATATATGAAACTAGCTATATATTTGTACAATATAGTTACATATATTTTACAATATACATATATATATATATATATATATATATATATATATAATTAGGCATATATATATTGTGAAATATAGTTTAATACATATATTAAATAATATAGTTTTATATACATATACATATTGTAAAGTATGGTTTAGTTTATATATTATTCGTATAGTTTCAACTATGGTTATGTTCAATATAGCTTTATATGCATATATTGTACTATATAGTTTTATATGCATACATTCTGCAATATAGTTTCATATGTATATATATATATATATATATATATATATATATATATTGTACAATATAATTTCATATATATTGTACACTAAAGTTATATATAGATTGTAAAATATATTTTTATATATGAATATATGTATAATATAGTTATATATATAAATATATTGTACAATATAGTTTTATATATACATATATGCTGTATAATACAGTTATATATACATATATGCTGTATAATACATCTATAGTTTTATATATATATGCAGCATAATTCAGTTATATATTAAATATTGTACTATATATATATATTGGACAATTATTTTATATATGTATTATACATATATTATACATATATAAATATATATATATATATATATAGTTGTATATATATCGTACAATATAGTTATATATATATTGTACAATATAGTTTAATATATATTTTGTCAATATAAGTTCATACATATATATATACTGTACAATATAGTTTAATATATATGCATTGTACAATATATATATTGTACTATGAAGTTTAATATATATATTATAAAATATGGTTATAGATATAATACAATATAGTTGCATATGCATGTTATTGAATAGTTTTATATATATTGTAATATATAGTTTCATAAATATATTGTATACAATAGTTACATGCATACACATATTGTTAAATATTGTCATACACACACTATATATATATGTATATATGTATATATATATATATATATATATATATATTGTTAAAATATAGTGACGCAAGCATATAGATATAGTGTAAAATATAGTTACACACATATATGTAACTATCTCGTAAGATATGCTTACACATACATAGTGTAAAATAATCTTACACACCTACACATATATGTATATATATCTAATTATATATAGAGTAAAACGTAGTTTTATAAGTTATACACACACATATATTTATATAAAATTTTATTATGCATGTATACATAAGTATATATATATACATATATATATGTGTGTACATATATACATATATATACGTATATATATACATATATATGTATATATATATGTATATATATATATATATATATATATATATATATATATATATATATATATATATATCAGACTGTAATAAAATATATAATATTACGGTGTCTTTTTTCAACCGTGGACTCTGATTGCATTTGAAATAAATATCGCTTTTCCACGGACTCATTTGAGTCACATAATATAAGTAAAGTAAAATATACTATAAATAATAGAGGTATTTGCACTGATTTTTAATGCATTTAAGTTTGAAAATGATAATGGCTTAAAAACCAGTCACAGTGCAAATTTTATATGCCTATGCTAGAAGGCCGTCCGGCGTTGCCCGATCGCAAAATACACTAAATGAGATATTTTAATTCATGCAGCTTTCATATTATTATAAATCAATACTGTATTTCTTATTATATGCTACCAATGTATAGCATTAATTTCAAAATAAAAAATATAATTTGGGTGCCATGAGATAGAATCTAAACAAAAACACGTAGCTCTCCAGCCTTATTCGTTGCCGTCTGATCTAAGTCCACACATATATAAAAACTAAAAAAAAAGAAGACATTAAAGATATAAATATATATTCACTCATGCGTAGATTTAGCAAGTATAGTCGATTTACGCCTGCCAAGTTCCAATTTTTTCAAACTTTGACCCTTTTGCAGATATTTTTTATCGGTTAAAAAAACAAATCAAATTTGTTCCACAGGTCCAAATTCTCTATATTTCAAGTTTCAAGTCTGTGGACCAAAATTTGACAGACGTTTTGTAGAGACCGTTCCGCACACAAACAAAAATGAGGTCATTTATATGTATATAAGCAAATGCACGATTTTGCATCGCGGATTTCTCTCCATCTATATCCAAAGAACCATTTTACATTGCCCTGAAGTTTTCCGAGATACCAATATATCAAGAGATGAAATCCACACCATTAAAAATTTAAAAGATAGATAATTATCGACAATAACAAGCAATGTGTTAAATAAAAAATGAGGAACTCCTTTGATATGACCATAGGTCTAGGACACTGCAGAAACACCGGACCTATTACTGTTATTCATTTTATATACACTTAAATATATTTGGTAGTACTTATAAAAGTATCATTAGCGAACCACTACTGGGAGCTCCAGAAAACTGGATGATCGCTGATAGAAAAGTGGAAAGTAGTACGGCAAACCAGCATGCCTAAAAACTTAGACGACCCGTGTAGATTATGTTTGAATGAGAAAGCAGCTATCCTAAACTTTAAAGCATCCCGAAATTTTTTAACTACAAGAGTAAAATAAACGTATGTATACACAAAATAAACTTAACCTTAGGATAACAACACACACACACACACACACACACACACACACACACACACACACACACACACACACACACACACACACAACATTAATAATAAAAAAAACAACAATAACAAAAATGATAATTATAATAATAATTAACAAACAAAAACATAAATAAAAATGCTAGTGTAAAATAAAATATAACTGAAAAACATCCAGATTAAAACTAGGCCACTTTCCAACACAAAGAAAAGAGAAACTAGCCCCACGCTAAAAAGAAACAGGTGAATTAAAGGTCATGAATCCTTGCCTGATAAACACGCACCCAGTGGTTAGGATCAGTAGTTATGTGAGTAATAAAGAATCTGATTGGCTGAGTAGCAAAATCAGTATTGCCGGAATATATAAAAATATGAAGCATGCACTTGTTTCTTCCTTGCAATCTTTCCCACAGAAGAGACGTCGCGAGCTGGTCTCTGCTCTATCGCTATTTTCATAGTAAGTGCTCGTCTGAACTCCAATCTTTGTAAAATTTTCACAAAAAACACTCGACTAGATAAAACCACTATATATGATTTTCCACACTCTCTATTTGTGCCTAAATGCAAAAGCAAATTCCATGAACAAAGCTTCTTTCTCAAAACTGCCCGCCTTTGAAATACTGTTCGACTGGCATGATTCCCAGCTAAATAAAACATGGTAGTCTTCAAGTCTGATGTAAACAAGTTCCTGTTAACTCGTCCTCATAAATACTCATTCAGAACACTCAATCTAAACTTAGTAGTAATGGGACCATTCCAAGTCATTTTTTAAACCTTTGAAATCACTACTATATATCAGGTCAATATAATATTCAATAGAGAATTTGCTCTGTAATAATAAATACGAAATCTGAATGAATTAAAATATATTTAAATGTATTTTACAATCCAGAAGGACTGACCCACCCCTTCCGATAGTAGTTTATAAATAAATATATTTACTTATTTAAATGAAATTCTAATTGTTGATCCATGTCTCCTCTTTAAAAAAATACAAACATTTTTTTTACGTTGTATGTTGTTACTTAGCCATAGACTTCTGTTCGTTTTGAAGATTTATCATTCAAACATAACCATGTTTAAATATATGATTAAAGACAGTTTTAGTCATTTAGAACTAGTTTAAAGCTTCACCGCTCACTCATTTTTTGACCAAATTATTACAGTTTATAGATTGCCTTTTCAGCTATATTGTGATTTTTTTTTTTCCATTTTCGTTCAGTAAAACAAAAGTTATGATGAATTTACTGGTATTCAAAATCGTAAAAAAACGTAATGAGATGAGGGACGTTTTTTATGACTGGTTTCCATAGCAACCACGTCGCTTCAGCGACTACTCTTGCTACTAATTCACTGCTGTCACGAAAAGAGAAGTAACAAGTGAAACAGAGAGAATGAAACCATGAAAGGAAGACAACTCGGGTCATTTTATTGACATCAGACGAGTGCCGTACATTGTTATTACATATGTGTATGTTATGTTTATGGGGGCAAAAAAATAAGACTGAAATTAAACAAAGAACTAGTGAATTTACTGGAAGCCTATAAAAATCATGGATTATAATAGAAAAATGCGAGCATGAACTATAATATAGTTAAGCTTAAACATGGAAAAGTAAAGGACTAGTTGTTTAAACTGGAAAAGAAAAGGACAAGATATTCCCGTAAAAATATAATAAATTTATAACTTAAAATATTGCAGCATTAAGAATTTTTAAAAAATTCAATTTAACATTATATAATCAATTCTTAATGCTACAATTTTTTAAGTTATGAATTTACTATATTTTTTACTAGAATATGTTGCTATTTTCTTTTCCAGTTTTAATAACTAATCCGTTACCTTTCCATGTTTAAACTTAACCATATTACACTTCATGCTCGTATTTTTCTATTGTAATGTAAAAATATGTTTAATGGAAATTGATTCTTTTTATTCAGAGCAAACTATGGTATGTGTTCAAGATTACACTTCACCTATTCCATCCTCGTATCCTCGATCAGTAAATAAGAACTCTCTTTGTAATTTTAATTTTGCCACAATCCAGACTTCCAATTTTCGAGGTGCTAGATTTTCTCAACGTTAAATTTTCGAACTCTGGAATCGTCAGTCAAACTAGAATAATCTGTACGGATTTTCGAACGAGGCCCTTTAATTTGATCCATGTAACATGATTTCGTTCAATCAGTCATAAAGTAATTCGAAATATTATGCTTGGCATCGCCCACATTGGAGAATTAACCTTGAATCTTCAGAAGAGTGTCATTTAGAACTGAATTTTACTTAGTATTTTATCTGTTACGCCAATGATTCTTGCGTGCAGATTCTCCAGTTTGACAGAAAGATTCGTGAGTTCGACAAGATACATATGAGTTCGACAAGATACATATGAGTTTGACAAGATACACATGAGTTCAACAAGATACATATGAGTTCGACAAGATACACATGAGTTCGACAAGATACATATGAGTTCGACAAGATAAACATGAGTTCGACGAGATACACATGAGTTCGACAAGATACACATGAGTTCGACAAGATACACATGAGTTCGACAAGATACACATGAGTTCGACAAGATACATATGAGTTCGACAAGATACATATGAGTTCGACAAGATACACATGAGTTCGACAAGATAAACATGAGTTCGACAAGATAAACATGAGTTCGACAAGATACATATGAGTTCGACAAGATACACATGAATTCGACAAGATAAATATGAGTTCGACAAGATACACATGAGTTCGACAAGATACATATGAGTTCGACAAGATAAACATAAGTTCGACAAGATACATATGAGTTCGACAAGATACATATGAGTTCGACAAGATACATATGAGTTCGACAAGATACATATGAGTTCGACAAGATACATATGAGTTCGACAAGATACACATGAGTTCGAAGGAAAGATACTCATGAAGAAAATCAGATTTACATCGGCTGACACATCTTGAGAATAACACTCGAAATGTGAACAATAGTCCGAATAATCCAAATCCAAAATTTAAAGCCTCATCTAAAAAATTCAGTAGCAGTTCACTCATTCTTTTGCGGACTGTTATCCTCATCTTTATAGTTGTTGCTTTTGTTGTTTCACCCCGTTTCGATCAACTCCTCCTTTGGCCTTCTTCACGTGATTAACCGCGACAGGATAGGAATGCTGAGTATTGTAACTATTGTCTTTTAATAGTTGTTGTTGTCCCACCAAAACGTGTTGAAACAACAACTATGAAGATGAGGATAAGATTACACAAAAAATTATGAAACCTCATCCCAACGGATTAAAAAAAAAACAGTTATTAACTTATCTATATATTAATACAATATCATGTGTGTTATTTTCTGTGTCATGCTTGCATCCGGGTCGTTTAATTGTCATGTACTTCTATTTCTTGTAATAGATAATTTTACCAAAAATTCTTCATAAGTTTTGGTGTCAGTTTCGATTATAGCTGATCACACTCATGTCATTTAATTTTTTTATAAATAATTTTACTAAGAATTCTTAATAATTTTGGTTTCGGTTTCGATTATAGCTGATGGCATTTAAGTCATCTATTTTTTTATCAATAATTTCGCCAAGAATTCCTTATAATTTTTGGTTTTGGTTTTGATTATGGCTAATGACATTCCAATAATCTGTTTTAAAAATAATATCAAGAATTCTTCATAAGTCTTGGTTTCGGTTTCGATTTAGCTTGTGGCACCTTAATCTACTTTTTATAAACAATTTCATCAAGAATTCTTCATAAGTTTGGGATTCGGTTTCGATTCAAGCTGGTGAACCCAAGTCATATGGATATATTTTTTTATTTTTAAAATCACTACTTTATAATATATACAAATCGATAGAACATTAACTCTATAATAATATAGACGAAATCTGCAAGAATTAAAATGTCATATTTAAGCGTATTTTATGACCAGGCTTTGCCGGGCATTCTTGCTAGCTTAGATAAATACTTTTGCAGTTTTAACAAAAAAAGCTACAATAATATCAGAGCGTCTCCATTTATGCTAAACATCATCAGAATACCAACATCAATATATTACATACGAATGAGTTCCCTGTGGAATTTCCACAGGTTCCGCTAGTCTATATATTCATAAGATAGCACGAGTGTTATTTATTTTGTGCATTACGCTTACATCCGAGTGACTGTCGTTTGTCATAAACTGCTTTAAAGCTTCACTGCTCACTCATTTTTCGATCAAATTCCAAACAATTATTACAGTTTATAGATTATCTATATTGTAATTTTTTTTTTAATTTTCGTTCAGGAAAACAAAAGTTATGATGAATTTTCTGGTGTTCAAAATCGTAAAAAAATATAAGGAGGTGAGCGACGTTTTTTATGACTGGCTTTCCATAGCAACAACGTCGCTGCAGCCACTACTGTTGCTACTAATTCACTGCTGTCGTGAAAGAAAACAAGTGAAACAGAGAGAATGAAAACATGAAATGGACATAATTGGGGGTGCCGTACATTGTTATTACATATGTGTATATGGGGGCAAAAAAATAAGACTGGAATTAAACAAAGAATAAGTTACTTTATTGGAAGCCTGGAAAAATCATGGATTACAAGAGAAAAATGCGAGCATGAAAAGTAATATGGTTACGCTTAAACATGGAAAAGTAAAGGACTAGATTGTTAAAACATGGAAAAGAAAAAGACAAGATATTCTAGTAAAAAATATAATAAATTAATATATTGCAGCATTCAGAATTAAAAAAAAAACTAATTGATAACATTATATAATCAATTCTTAATGCTGCAATATTTTAAATTATAAATACGAAATAAATGAATAAATACGAAATGAATCCAATAGGGAGTAAAATTTCATCCATTCACTGTATCAGAAACTTTCCACTCAAACATATTTTCAGCAAATCGCTTGCCTTTGTAATCCCTCCTTGCTCCCAGTTGCATCGACTATACCAACATGCAAAAATTTAAATGCAATGTGAACAAACAGCTCCTTAATTTACCTAGGAAGCCACTGTAAGTATGCCCACTAATTCACAAGCGACATTTTATGTCTCATTTGACCTGTTTCCGGTGAACAAAAATCAAATTTAAAAAATAAAAACAGAACGTCTTTCGACCACTCTGATTTTTCTCTTTATTCTGCACGCCATCTATTACTCTCGCTTTCATCACTCTCTTTCTGTATCTTTCTCTGTCTGTCCGTCTCTTTCTCTCTCTGTTCCTAAGCAACCAAAGATACTAATAAAATAGTATAATGTGATGCATCCCTCTATCGAGAATGCAATGTAAAATAAATCGCAATACCAAAATCAAAAAAAATATTTTAAATAAAATTTGACGAGACACCCACTGGTGGTATCAATTTTTGAACACGAAACGCGAGGTGAGTACATTAATTTTGTGCGGTTTGCGTTCACATCAGACATGATCCATAAACAGTAAAGACAACGTTTGGCGTCATCTTTATATTATTTACAATTTGAATATTGTAAATTAATGAAATTAATAAGAATACAAGTATAATATT
>NC_136498.1:75213759-75278759 GCF_053919585.1 Euprymna scolopes
TTTCAGCACGGTGGCAAAAGTGCACAAGTACCAAAAAAACTAAATGTCAGGAAAATCTTTATGATGTACATACTCGTCACGGATCGAAGATGTCATATTCCAAAAGTTACGTAAACTGATCAAGTAGATATCTTATGTATAAAATCATTTATTTTTACGATTTTTAGCGATCTTAATAGTACATTGTATCCATTACTAGGCTGATTTTGATCTCGAACTGAGTTTTCCTTCCCATATTTATAAAACATATCGGATCAAAAACGTAGGTCTTACTTCGTCGTAAAATTTGAATGAAATTGTTAGGTGAAACTATAGAATACTTACAAAACGTTTTCTCTTCCACATGTTATGAATGGGTTTCTAAATTATAGCGTTATTATTTTAGCATGGTCCGTATTCTGCATAGGTACTTTTAAAATATCTCCGAGAAGTTAGATTTGTAGTCTAAATTTCGTCGAAAAATATTTCCTAAAATTAAACACATGGTTTCGAAGCTTTTTACAAACTTGACATATTTTTATAAGTATTATAATCAAAATTTCAGTAATTTAAAAATTTCATCCAACTATTAGCAACATCTTTAATATTCCCAAAATACGATAAAAGATAATTCAGTGAATCAGAAGAACAGGCGACTCGAATTCAGCGGCAAACAGTGTTAGTTAAAAGATTTGCATTATATTTATTTCTTGCACATAATAATATGTTTGTTTCACTAGTTTGAATTTATTTTTAGTATTATGAAAATATATATCTTTATGAAATATTTATTGTTTTCTTTATAAAAGCAATTCTATTTTTCTGAAAGATTTTAGAAAAATAAGATTTTTTATCTGACACTTTTCGCTGCGGACTTCGAGTCGCCTGTTTTTTCGATTTACTATATATTTATTAGTACGGAGATTATGAAAAGTTTTTTTTTTTTTTTAAGTCGGGCTCTACCACATAACCGACAAAATTAATAAAAAGCAAGTGTACAATTTTGCTCATTAAAATCAACTAATTTCAAAATAAGCATTATTGCAGTTTTTTTTTTAAATCACCCTTGTTTTTATAGTCAATAGATTTCACCCCAGTTTTTATAGTTAATAAATAAACATTCGATAAATAGTAAGTAAAAACTAATGCGATGTATATTTAAGTTACATACATTTGTCTGATAATTTTTTCCTGTCTGCTATTTCTATGAAACGTTTAGGCGCCCAAACTAATGAAAATCGCGCTCTAAATTTTACGTAATAAATAACCAGTCATGTTTACAATATGTTTAATATATTTTCTTTTGAAAAATATCGATTTTTTTTCCTCATTTTATTTTTGATTTCAATTAATATTCAGTTACTCTGCATATTTTTATCAAATTATATCGTTGATCGCATTAACATGGCTTAAAACGAGAAAATCATATTCTAAATAGAACATAACATTTCTGTATCATTTACATTCTTCAACCTACTGCTCTCATCTTGAATGTTATCCGCACAGCTTTTCGGCCGATGTAACATCCGACCTTCTTCAGGTGTGTCTTATCGAACTCGGGAATCTTTATGTTGAACTCGGAAATGTGCACGGGATTTCGAATGACACTCTTTAACCTATGGGAGTAGTATGCTCTCGATCTGTCACCCATAACTGGACAAGCAAAGGCCTGCGACACAATGGCTAGAATACTTTGTAAAATTCAGTTGTAAAAAATTACTCTTCTGGAGGCATTATGAAACTTGAATTTAACTTGAAAATATTATTTTAAAAATAGCACGGTAACATAAGTGCATAAGCACCCAATGATGCTTTTTTTTCGTACACTTTGCAGAACTCAGTCATGTTCTGCAAAGACAAAAGCAAAAAATTATATAAAAATAATCAAACAGCAGGAATACATATTTGAATTTATTGAGATTGTCGGACTGTTACCCAAAGGTGCTGAGTTCAATCCTGAACGAAGGTAGTGAAAAGTAACGTTCAAAAACAGAGAATCAGCAACTATGTCCCAGAGTCTAGATGGAGTCCGAACACTGTACCCCCGTAATAATAATAAAGGGTTGGGTTCGAGACTCCTAACAAACGGTTCCTGTTCGATACAAAAGACCTGATGAAGGCCGGAGGGCAAAACGGCCGAAACGTTGTGACAATAACAACCAAGATGAGGAAGTCAGTCCGACGATCTCAATCAATGAAAACACCTCATCTAAAAAATACAGACAATTACATATTTGAATATATTAAAAAAGAAGCATAAAAGTTTTACCAAAAGTTTTTTCGTCATTAAATAAGAAAATAAAGGGCTGATATGCCGTAAAGCAACAACCAATCTGATTATATGTATGCGATCGACGTCGTAAAGTTTACTCTTTTGCATATTGTTTTGCAAAAGAACATCTCATTAATTAACTATTCGTCTTTTTTTAAAAGTTTTCTAAGTCAATAATTGTTGCAATTTTAACGTATCACATATAGTTCTATTTACACATATTTTTATATCGGGCATAAAAAATTAGCATTTTCGGTTAAATTAATTTTTCTAGTCTTTTTTCTTTTTTTTTTTTTCTTTTTTTTTCCTCCCGACCAATTTAGCTTTGGCGGTTGGGATTCTTTGTTTCCAGTTTTCCCAGGCAACGCTAGATGACGAGGCTCACATTTTTAAGTATTTTTCCTGTCGAGTAAAAAAAAAAAACATTCGTTATTGAATCGTTTTTATTTTGTCAAACTTGGATAATATTGCTGCTTATTTGGAATTCAAACTATTTTCAAAATAAAAATACAAAAAAAAAAATCTTAAATAACCTTCACGGCATATTCGAAAATCACGTAAATTGATCAAATATAAATGTAATGTTGTGACCCTTTGGCTGTGATCATAGCGTAGTATCTGTGTTAACTGTCACACTAAGAAAAGCAAATTTGTGAGTAAGCGATAAGTAGGATTTTGATCCGCCATGTTATATAAATAAGGGGAAGACAACGCTATTCGAACCATCGAAATCAAAATTAGTCTTATAATGTGTACAATTTACTATTAAAATCACTAAAAATCGTAAAACCAATTTTTAGAATATGCCATCTTCGTTCCCCAACAGGGACGTACATTAAAACTATTTTTCGGCAATTTAGTTTTTTAAATTAGATTTTATTTTAAATCAATGGTTCTCAACCTTTTTTCTTTTACTCATGAACCCATTTTCCCTTCTTTTTATCTTGGTGGACCCCTTTATAACTATTGGTCATAAGGCAATCGTCTATTTTACACTCATAAATTTTGAGGTTTCAATAATCAAAGAAATATTATATAATTAAGCTTTATTTTGAAATGAAAACTAATTTAAATGCAAATAAGTTTTCATTTAAATGCAAATAAAGTATTTTCCAACAACTATAATAATTATGATAATAATGATAATAAGTGTTGTTATGTTTTGCCTGTGGACCCCCAGAAATATTCCATAGACCCCTAGGGTCCATGTGGACCCCGGTTGAGAACCCCTGTTTTAAATAATCACCATGGTTTAAAAAAACAAAAATCCAACTGTAAACACGAATATTAAAACAAAATTCTTCTTATATATATATTTATTTTTTTTTGGAATCCTTTGAAATGAGTGATTTGTATATTTATTTACGTATTTGTGGACTGTTATCCTCATCTTCATAGTTGTTGTTTCACGACATTTCGACAAACTCATCCTGTAGCCTTCTTCAGGTGATTAACGGCGACGGGATAGGAATGCTGAGTCTCTTAACTGTATCCCTAGTAATTACTGCCTTCCATAGTTATTGTTGTCTCATTACGTTTTGGCTAACTAATCCTCTGGCCGTCTTTGGGTAGGATTGAAACCGCTACCTCCAGACAATGCGCAGAGATTCAACGCATATATCCACTGCGACACGGGCTCCAAAGGTTAATAAATGTAGATGTCTCTACAGTGAAGGATCAATATCGACTCGAATGTTTCCAATTGCGATTTACGAAATAAACCAAAATTGACCGAAAGTGTTTAGGGGTTGAAAACCATGACGAAAATATAAAAGAGCTAGCGACACTAAAAAGCATGCGAACGCAAAACTAGTTAAGGTTAATATAGTTAAGTTAAGGTTAATATAGTTAGGTTAAGATTAATATAGTTAGGTTAAGACTAGAGTGCCATATTTTTAGCACCCTTACTTCCCTAAAAAATAAAGTTAAAAAAAATGTTCCGAAAAGATGAAAGAATTGAAGTTGATTCACTTACTTTTTTTTCTTCTTCAAATATTAAATCCGTTCATAATCCGAAAGGGGGCAACCTGAACTTTAAGTTGATAAATATCGGAGGTTAAATCGGCCGAAATGTAGTGAGAATAACAGACAAAATGAGAACAAAAGTCCGAATAACAGAAATTAAAATGGTTTCATTTAATATCCGTACTAATTGACTGTTAAACGACAACTTTGCTATTTCCGGTCTGTTTGAAAATTAAACAAAAATAGCTTATAACTGATATAATCTTCAACCGAACTACATATTTTTGTAACCAGTATTTTTTTTAATTAATTTTTTTTTTAGCGCAAGACTCCACGTGATTGTTTAGTGGCAACCATTTGTTTCTCATGCTAACTCGATAGAATTCACACTAATTGTGTATTAAACCAAGAAACAAACGCTTTAAAATAAGTTAAAACATGCACAAAAACTTATCTAGGTAGATGCAGTAAGCTTTTATTTGATGTATATTTGTTTTGTTGCTTTTTACCGTTTTGTTTTGTGGTTATTGTTAAAAATTTTTGTGTCTCCTTCTATAGAAATACGTAAACGGGTGCCAACTTTCTTAAAGTATCTAATGCTGTACGTACCCGTCACAGAATTAAGATTTCATATTTCAAAAATCAGGTAAATTGATCAAGTAGTTTTATTGTTATAAAGCAAATCATTTTTACGAGTGTTTTTGCGATTAATGTGAAACCGTTAGAGTTAGAAGGCTGATCCCGCAAGTATGAATTATTATGAACCCGTCAGCCATTGTTTTTATTTTCATGATGGAGTCGCGGGACAACATCTTTTTGCTTATTCATAATATTTGATTAGTTAAAATTTATGCTACTTGATTAATTTACGTGATTTTTGAAATATGACATCTTCGTTCCCTGGCTAGTACGTACATCATAACGTTTTAAAAATATTTTTCTGTATTTATGTTTTGGAAATGAATTTAATTCTAAATAAGTACTCCTGAACAGATTATAAATCTATGTATATAAATTCGTATTTCTGTCTGTTTGTTTGTTCACAAGTTGATTAATATATACAAAAACCCATTACTTTATGATATTATTCATCCCTGTATATGCTATGATTATTCAAAATATAAGATTAAAGAGGTGACGGCATTTGCATATTACATTAAAGGAAATCAACTTTATTAAATAGCGGTGTATTAGTTATTGTTTATAGTGGGAGATAGTGTTCTATTTAAGATTATTATTTAAATTTGATTTATATTGATAACACATTTAATTTATTTTATTTTTACTGACATCGATTTTTTTTTATGAATCAGTTTGAGTTATTTCCCTTGGGCATGAACGTTGTTCTTTTTGTTTTTGTTTTCTCTTTCGGTGGATATTAAAACTAAAAACTTTCAAGCATTATTTTTGGAATTAGTTTAAATAAAATAATTCCCGTGATTTCGCAATTAACGTTGTGGTCCAGTTAATTTTTAGTTTAAAATAAACGAACAATTCAATCTAACTACCATTCTTTATTTAAAACAAAAATAAAAATAAACTTTCATTTAGGTTTTTTTACTAGTTATTTACTTCACATTTTTTTTGACACTGTAACTAATTTTTTTTTCTTTTAATAACACAATCAGTCATAACTCATCATTTTTATAACATAAACATTCGGTTAACACAAATACTATTTTGGTATTTTTGAAACTGAATTATTTACAGTTTGTTTTTGTTGCAACAGACTGTGAAACAAATCTTTCTAGACTGAGGTAGCGTAAAAGAAATTCGCTTAAACTGGAATATAGTCATAAAAAGGTGCTCAATATCCGGAGAATAGCTTCTCTTCGTATCTCTTCTGCCGAAATATCTGATGGAGAGTTTGTCACGTACTTCTTTTCTCGGGAAGGGGGGGTACATTTTCATGCTTTCATTCCTTCTTTTATGTTTGAAATTTTTGTAGGGGTAACGATGGAGTTGACATATAATAATAAAAAACTGTTCAATATTCTTAGTATAGCAGGTGTGGCCAAACCGAACTCCATGTCCACCCTGGCAACGCTGAGTATCCATGCTAGTATATATATGTGAGAGAGAGAGAGAGAGAGAGAGAGAGAGAGAGAGAGAGAGAGAGAGAGAGAATGAAAATGAATTGACGAAGTGTGTCAGAAAAGCTAAGCTTCGAGCCACGTTTACGTTTTTTTTTTTTTCTCTTTCTAAAGACACGCGTAAGGCGGGAAGCCGTCCACGCCCATTTCCTGTAGAGGAGGCCATCGACTTCTCAGTGATGAATTACTATTCCTAGCATGGCATTCCTTCTCCTAAAATGCGTCGTTTACCTTCTGAATTACTTTTAGTTCAATTGTTGAATAAACTAAAATCATCTAAAGTTC
Source organism: Euprymna scolopes (assembly GCF_053919585.1). NCBI lineage: Eukaryota > Metazoa > Mollusca > Cephalopoda > Sepiida > Sepiolidae > Euprymna > Euprymna scolopes. The sequence continues at coordinate 75,220,354 of NC_136498.1, forward strand.
CTGTTATCTTCATATGAATTACGAGAAAACGGTGTTTATCTGAAATTAAACTTATTTTCAAAACAAAAATCCAAAACAATCTTTAAAAATATGATGTATGTGTATCCGTCCCGGAACGAAGATACCCTGTTCCAAAAAAATCATGCAAATTGATTTTTTTTTTTTTTTTTTTTAGCTAAGAAAATCAAATTTTATGGCGAAACTAAACGTAGGGGTTTGATTCAATATATTTTATACATAAGGCGGCGAGAACTTGATTTGGAATCTTGAGATCAAAATCGGCCTTGTAATGGATACAATTTACTACCAAAATGCGTAAAAATGATTTTCTATATTAAAAAAAAAAGCTACTTAATTTTTTGGTTCCGTAATTTGTGTTTTGTAATTTTAAATAGGCATCGAAAAAATTCACGTGTCTTTGTATTTCTCGCGCCGACATAACTTTGATAATTACATGCTGACTTATTATTTCTAATTCACATTAAACGAAAATGAAACGAAATAAAAAATGTAACAACATAAAATAAAACTATTTTTTTAAATTATGGTGATTATATATAATAATTGGAGGCACTTATGCACTTGTGTTACCGTGCTGAAATAATAACGTTATTATTCACAAAGCCATTCTTAGGAGGGGAGGGTGTTTTGTGATTATTCTGTACTTTCACCTAATAATTTAATGAAAATAAAAGATATAATAAAACTTGAATTAACTTGAAAATACCATTTAAAAATATCACGGTGACATAAGTGCATAAGCACCTAATTGGATATTTAAGACATTAATTTTCAGGAAAACACTATTATATAATTACGTGTCATGTCGAAATTATTATTTTTTTTTAAAATCTAACAATTACGAAAATTGACAGAGTAGACAAATAATTACAAAAAAGTGACATAAAACATATTCAATAATATGAATTTATTTAGTCTATTCCGTAAGATAAACTGACTTCTCTTTCTTGTTTCACTTAACTTTCTCTATTTTAAATTATTTATTTAAAATTAGAAAATGGCGGATCGATGTTAACGATGTTTTTCCTTTTCTTTTTTTTTTTGTAAAAGATAGTTCTAGCAAGACTTTTATTTGATCATTTTTTGTTGTAATTTTTTTTATTAAATTTCAACATGACAAGTAATTATATAATAATGTGTTTATTTCAAATGCATAAAATATATTTTGATATCCAATTACGATTTAGAAACATCAAAATTATATTAAAAAAATAAGATCTTGAATCTACCATAATGCATTTCGGTTTATTTGTAAATAAGTCGACAATTTTAATCATTTTATCAACAGTTGCGAAACAAAAACAAGAATGGATTACGTTGTGACTCTTTGAAATTCGAACGGAATTTCGAAGCATTTAAACTGTCAAACCAGACATACAAACTGTCTATAAAAGTCTTAGGCAATGCTCATTAAAAGATTGAAACTGGTATTTTTTTTTTTACTTTAACGCAACTCAACAGTCACCACTACATTGACGATTTGGTACCCATGCCCTTATTGATCCGTGCTGAAATAATAACGTTATTATTTAAAAAGCCATTCTTAACATGGGAAGGGGAGGATATTTTGTACCTATTCTGTACTTTAACCTTACAATTGAATAAAAAAAAACATATCATAAAACTTTAATTAAACTTGGAAATACGATTTAAAAATAGCACCGACGATTTTTATAGGTTTCCAGGATCTGCTGAAAACAGAATATCACATTTAAATTTGCGGCACACAAGTAATTTTTTGGATATTACGACCTTTATTATCCAATGTAATCTCTTATATTTTCACTGGCCGCCATGTTTTTCCCAACTGAGCAAGTACTAATGCGCATACGTGTTACAAAACACTCCCATCCCCATATTAACAATGCCGACGGCCACTGAAATTCATTTATTAATACATTGATAAAAAATGTTTTAATATCCAAAAAACTACTTGTCTGCCCAAATTTGAATGTGATATTCGTTTTCAGCATATCAGTAAACTTTTAAAAGTTGTCATATTAAAGGTGTGTAGTGAGGTTTTAGTTAATAGAAAAACACCAAACTTGCATTTTTTTTTAATGTGGATTGCCTAAGAATGTTATAGACAGTTTGCAAAGTAAAAATTTACCGGAAGTTTATAGAAACTATCTAGATCAACTAATTAAAATAAATCGAGATAAAAGCAACAGATTCTTCACATAATTAGTTTCTATTTTATAACTATTTAATAATGTAAATAATAAAATTTAATATTCAGAATCCTATTGGAAAAAAAAAACAAAACAAACAAAGCACTGCAACTTAGCACAGCAACTGTATAATTTTCAATATCGTAAAAAAAAAGTGATTGTCCAGTTTACCGATCATACTATTTTTTTAGACAGGATTTTCAAATTAAATTCGATTTTTACGGTTGTTAGGTTAATGTACAACAAAAAGCCTCCTCTCAATGTCTAGAATGACTTTCTAAACAAAAAATTATTTCAGAACAGTTCGTAAACTGCAAAAGTCTAAAATATTTATAAAGAAATTAAATTCACCATAATACATTTCGATTAGTGCGCAAACACGTTAGTTGTTTAATCTTTTATTAATAGTTAAAAAAAAGAATGCATTTTTCTTCTTTTTTTTCTTTTTGAAATTTTATCGAACTTTGAAAGCATTTAAATTATCGACCAGAAATTGATTTCTGGCTTTTAACTAATTAACACATCCTCCTATATTTAAAGCCCAGGAACCACGAAAGATAATATTCTTCTTAAATGCTTACACAAATGTTAATATTCATAAAAATAACGTCTACATCGGTGAAATAAAACAAAAAAGAACATAAGAATGAATGAAAAAATCAGACATTTTAAAAATGAAAACGACAAAAAAAAGTGAAAGAAAAAACGAATACATTAGTACAGAAAGCTGAAAGATGTAAAATATTGGCTTTCTAAATTCTCATGAATATTTGAAATAGATACGTCGTACAATTTTTACCCATCGGGGATGAGATGGACACACACACACACACACACACACACACACACACACACACACACACACACACACAAACGCGCGCATATTGTGAATTTAAGCTGCATTCTTTCATTTAAGCAAACATTGTGAAGCATTACAAAATTTATCACTTGATTATAATTTTGTATTTTTTCAAATATATTTTCGACGAAGACTCAAATAAAAAAGAGCATTGATTAATGATGAATATGGATTAAAAAATGATACAAAAGGAATTCGATTTGTAATCATTTTATATTTTCGCCTAACAATTTAATAAACAGAACATACCGTAAAAACTATAATCAAGCGAAGGGTTCTTCCGTGTTTAAAAAGCTTTGCATATATATATATATATATATATATATATATATATATATATATATATATATATATATATATATATATATATATAACTACTTAATTTACTCACATAAAATTAATATACAAAAGTATAGATTTATGCGTAAAATTTAAGTATTTACTTCAAAAGTGCTCAATACGTAGGTAGAGCTAGTTAGTAATTTATAAAATATATATGGCGATTAAGCTACACTGAATATTCCGCGTTTCATCTACTCAAGGGCTCCTCAGGCTTATGCGCATAAGCCTGAAGAATCCTAGAGTGGATGAAACGCGGAATATTCAGTGTAGCTTAATCGCCATATATATTTTATAAATTACTATATATATATATATATATATATATATATATATATATATATATATATATATATATATATATATATTGCATTATAAAATAAATTTAAGCCCTGTAAATTAGAATTTACAACTAATTAATTCGACAATAAATACAAGTTGAAAAGTTAAAAACTTAAAATTTTAATTTTGATATTAATGCTTTACCTCAAATATTGAGCTTTTTTATCTGGTTAGGATTGTAGTATAAATATTAATATTTATATTTGATTTAAGTTTACAGAATTATTCAATTTATAAACTCGGAAAATATTTTGAATATATAACAATGAAATGACGAAAAATAAAAATGTATATTTTTTAATGCATTCCAATTAAAAAAAATTGAACTTTGGATTAATGAATAACCATATACTACTTATTTTTTTTTGTCCCAGTATATTTTGTTTTATATTAATGCTCTATTTATAATATTTTAGTGAACATATCTTTATCAGGATAGGATCTAATATAAAATTCATCTCTCCCTTTTTTCTGTGTCATATCTATAATATAAAGCTGAACGTCTGTGTGTGTGTGTGTGTGTGTGTGTGTGTGTGTGTGTGTGTGTGTGTGTGTGTGGTCACTAATAGGCTCCTATATGGTTGACTATTATATAAAACTGATCACATATAATGATAGAAGATATATCGAGATACAGGAATTGGTATGTTTGATCTGGCAGAACGGTAGTCCATTAAAATTGTGTGGTCTGCGTTCGCGCCTGGTCCACAAAGTATGGAAATAAAAAATTAAAAAATTAAAAAAAAAAAAACGTTTGCAAGGGTTTTTGATATAGATGTACATAAGGATACTTTGATAAGTATGTTTTAACTTAAATAGGGATGGTATAATAAAATTGTGGGGTCTGCGTTCGCGCAGGGCCCCCATAGAATGGAAATAGGCACAAACTTTAATAAAGACTTTTCATATCTATCTGCGTAAGTATACTTTGATGATTATGTTTCAGTTTGAAGAAATATAGTATAATAAAATAATGGGATGTTCGTTCGCGCCTGACCTCCATAGAATGGACATATATCACAAAGTTTAACAAGGTTTTTTAATATTAATCCACAGAATATTGTGATAAGTGTTTCAGTGTGAACAGGTATGGTATAATAAATTATGGTGTTTATCTATTTTATTTTTACTTTCATCATATTTTGCTTTGGTTTTGATACCCCCAAATTCGAAGCTATCTCTGTACAACCCTTCCTTTTCATGACCTATCATACTTTCATAAATCAGAGTCTTCTGTAGGCTGTTTTTGAACCCAGTCAACGACAGGTACATTTGCTAGTATATATATATATATATATATATATATATATATATATATATATATATATATATATACATATATATATATATATCGATTTTAGTTTCAACTTCAACAGTGTTCAATACAGGAGTAGAGCAAGGTAATGTTATAAACATATATATGGCAATCAAGATACACGGAAGCTTCTACGTTTCATTCTAGTAGAGAATCATTCATTTTAAATTAATTTTAGCCTGACGATTCCTTACGGGGATGAAACGCGGAAGCCTCTGTTCAGCTTAATTACCATCAATATATTTTCACAACTTATATATAGATATTGCTCTGGAATGTCTTGAAGCTATTTGCATTCAATAACTTAATAGACACGAAAACACTATCTTAATATAGTTTTATAATAATTTAGTTCAATTAATATTAGTGATAGGACGATTTCAAAATTTCTCCCGATTCCGATACGATTACCGATTCCCCATCCCTAGCCTTTGAGCCCCTGGAGAGGCATATGTCATCCACAACTTTTGTAGATGCTTTTGTAGCAAGGAGTTTTTTTTTTTTCGGGGTGAGGGTGCTGGCCCCACGTCCAACCTCCCAGAAGGTACATACAGCGCCTAACCTTCCCAAATGGTCACCCATCTGGTATTAGGCAGGCTCAATGTTGCTTAACTTCGGTGATCTGGCGAGAACCTGGGTGTCAACGTGATTATACAGTACGATTACCGATTCTGATTCTTAAAAAAAAAATCTCTAAATATGTACTTATAGAGTTATTTTTTTTAAAACCATTTTTCTTTCAGATTATCGTAAAAAAACATTAGTATATTTTCGCAAACGCAAACCATCCACTTTAAAAATAATCCATAGATTTTAATTTCACTGGCAGTTTTAAATCTTTAAATATTCATCATTTTATATTTAATGCTATTGGTGGAAAATTAAATTTTAAAGGAAATAAAACCCAAAAATTAAACCGTTAAAAGGAACCATTTTTGGCATCGGAAAAGAGGCAGTGATTTTTCCGATACAGATTTCGATTAATCGTCCCAACATTAATTAATATTTTAAGGCTTTCACAGTACTTGTAATAATTAAGTTTAGCTTTTAAAAAAATCCTATTTTACAAAAAAAAAAAAATGGTAATAAGAAAAGCATAGTTTCAAAGAAAAATGGGTATAAAGTACAGAATAGTAACAGTCGGTAACTCGTATGAAGTAGAATGAAATTCTCTAACGAATCATATACTTTTAAAACGGGGAAACTTTTTTCACAATTTATTTTAGAAACTTATTTCGATGTTTGATCGACACAAAAAAGAAAAAAAAAAAAAAAAAAAAAACATGGAAGCCGGGATTATCACTTTAGTCAGCTAAACTACGGAGATGAAATGTATATTTACCAGTTGCTTTTTAAGGAAGGGCGTAATTCTCGGACTAAGGGTTAGTTGTAGGGTACATATTTTTAAACAAACTTTTCAGTATTAAGTTAACTTAAGTGAAACATGGGATATCGAAATAAAATTATGGGTACTCGTGCAGAATACGGACTGTATTGAAATAATAACGTTACTATTTAGAAATCCATTCTTAACACTGGGAGAGGAATTCGATTTGTAATCATTTTGTATTTTCGCCTAACAATTTAATAAACAGAACATACCGTAAAAACTGAATTTAAATTAAATATCATATAAAGAAATACCACTGTATGAGTTTAAAAAAATAATCACTACACAAAAAAATCTTAATTTTCACACGTCAAATGAATGAATGAAGTAATGAATTTAATCTACTACGTATTTTGGCCAAGATCAAAGTGTAGTATCCGTTCTTCAGATGCTGCACTTCCATTTCCATTTGTTCTCTTTCGGTGGAAGATCAGTCCTTCACGACTGAGACAATTTTTTATTTTTGTACCTTTTCTCCACGTTAAAAAACGACCCTGGTGTCTAACTCTGTCCCGTGGGGAGGCATTGTAAATAGGTACTACGTATTTGTTATAGAATTTTTTTAGATGAGGATTGGTTATTCGTATTATTTAAATTCATCGGACTACTGTTCTCATCTTGAGTGTTATTTGTACAAACGTTTCAGTCGATGTAACCTACGACCTTCGTCAGAAGTATTTTGTCAAACTCTGGAATCTTTATGTCTAATTCGGGAATCTGCAGAGGATTTCGAACGTAACCCTTTATTTAACCCAAGAGGATAAACATACTCTTTTTTCGTTAGCCATAACTGAGTAAAAGTATTAAGTAATTCACAATTGCATGTTGGGTGTGGCCCGCACTTGGGATTAGACCTTCAGAAGAGTGTGACATTTTACAACTGAATTTTATGAAGTACTCTATTCATTACGCCACGGGTCTTTGAAGACCTTGCGAACCTCACAAAACACTATGAAAATCACACGCAAAATGAGAACAGTCGTCAAAAGAACCCATATATGTACTTATTTGCGGTTTTCTGGGTTTTTTTTTTCGTGTTTTTGACTCTTAACTATTCTGGCATTTTATAGAAAAAATGCGAAACAAAAATGAAAGAAAGAAATATTCGGTCGAGCTAGTCCAAAACAACTGTGCAATTCTTTAGTGAAAGTTGTATTTCAAAGTATTGATTATTAGTATTAGTTGAATTCTTCGGACTACTATCCCCATCTTGGTTGTTATTTTCATGACGTTTCAGCCGAGTTAACCTCCAACCATCTTTATGTGCATCTTTTTCACACTTGAGAATATTCATATCGAATTCTAGAAAATTGTACAAAATTTCGAAATGAAACCTTTATTTAATCCACTGGGATAAATACCCCGAAATCGATATGAAGATTTCAAAATTCGGAAATATGTCATCTGAAAAAGGTCGGAGATTATATTGGCCGAAATATTGTGAATAAAACAACCAAGATGAAAAATAGCAGTCCGAATAATTTAAATAATCTTCTAAAAAAAAAAAATGTTGAAACCTGTTTAGATGTTTTCTAAATTATGGACAGAAAATATTAACACGATTACTAGGCATTGTTTAATAATAAGTGTTGACCACCATGTAATATATATATATATATATATATATATATATATATATATATATATATATATATATATATATATATATTACATGGTGACCACCACTTATCAAGGCCCGGAGGCCACTCGGGGGTAAGGGTTATTGCGTGTACAGTAATCAATGGGATAATGTCGTAGTAATCGTTAGTATTAGAGATTTGCTAAATGTCTTAAGGGGCGGTTCATCAGGAATTTGTTTATGTTGGACTTGAAGACATCCAAGTTGTAATATGGTGGGAAACAGGCAAACGGAAGAGAGTTCCACAGGCGTGAACTTCTAAGAAAGAAGCTTTGTTCATGGAATCTATGTTTTGATTTAGGCACAAATAAAGAGTGGGAAAAATTATTGACAGTGGTTTCAGCTAGACGGGTGTTTATCGTGCAAGATTGGCGAGGGGGGCAGATATATATATATATAATGACTTGAATAAAAGTTTAAAATGCAAAAGTCAAGTATCATGCTCCGATTGTGCTCTAAAAAGAAACATTCATTTCTAACCATATCAAAGAACATGCAGTTGATTTTATGTGTCGGGCCTTTATGCATGTGCGGTAATAAACCTTTTCAAATGCACTAAAAGTAAGGCTTGTAAAGTGTTAACTTTGGTCAAAAATCATCTGTTCCTTCTTCCATCGGATTATTTCGATTATCGATACTTATCGAAGATATTACGATACAAAACCTATCTAAGAACCCTGCCAGGCAGATAAAATACATTCGTTTGAAATTTCATTAAAATCGGCCCAGACAATTTCGGGCACAATCGGAACGAACTTACACACACAGAGACAAAGTTCATTTTATATATTAGTAAAGAAGAAGAAAAAGATATATATATATATATATATATATATATATATATATATATATATATATATATATATAGAGAGAGAGAGAGAGAGAGATGATGATGATGATGATGATGATGATGATTTTTACTAAATTCCTTTTGATGCTTGTTTTCGCTTAACTGTCTAAGTATCGGCTTTGTACATAAATTTTACCTTTTAAAGTCGCTATTTACTTGCATCTCCACGAAGGAAAAAATTGGACACAAGGTTACTTCTAATAGAAAAAATTCATCTCCCCCTAGCTCTACTCGTCACGCGTTCCTGTGACTCAGTTTGTTTAAATGAGCTCCCTCTCAAAAAAAGATAAGATTTAAGTTTTTTATGAGAAGGAATTAGTGGGTCCAACTGTTTTTTTTCTTATAAAAATAATCCTTAGTGAAAGAGAGAAAGAGAGGGTTGGAATATATATATATATATATATATATATATATATATATATATATATATATATATATATATTAAATCCCTGAGACAACTGATTATCCTTTAAAAGTAAATTACTGGCACGATAGTGAATTCGAGAGAGCAAGTTGATGCAGTGATTGCAGGTGATTGAATGACTTACTGACTAAATAGTTTTCTAACGAATGATAAATTTTTTTTGTATAGTTTAAAAGGTTAAAAACTTCCAAGACATATATATATATATATCTTGGAAGTTTTTAACCTTTTAAACTATACAAAAAAAATGTATCATATATATATATATATATATATATATATATATATATATATATATATATATATATGTATATATGTATATGTATATATATATATGTATATGTATATATATGTATATGCATATATATATATGTGTATATGTATATATATATGTATATGTATATATATATGTATATATATGTATATGCATATATATATGCATATGTATATATATATGTATATGCATATATATATATGTATATATACGTATATATATGTATATATATATATGTATATATATGTATGTATGTATATATATGTATATATGTATATGTATATATATATATGTATATATATGTATATATATGTATATATATATGTGTGTATATATTTATGTATGTATATATGTATATATATATGTATATATATGTATATATATGCATATATATGTATATATTCTTCCTAACTGTCTGCCTCTCTCTCCGTCTCTCTCTCTCTCTCTCGGATTATACCGCGTGTATGGAAGTCATTAAAAAAACAACAATGAAAATAACCTATACATAACTTTTACTATTTTTTCTTTTCGACGAAAACCGTCGGCCTATAACGAGCGAACAGACCTTATTACAAAAATGACAACAACAAAAATACTATCTACCCTAATAAATTCATAACTGTTACTATTTTTGACTATTTACTTTTCTTTTCCTACTGTTGTTTTTTAAAATTTTTAAGGTATTTGTTTTTACATTAGATCCACCCTCTCAGAATTCTTTAAATTGACATCTTTTAAAGGTTTCCGAGTAAGCTGATTATGATAATTTCGGTTGGATTTTGTAGAGACAATTAATTTTTTACATATAAAAACGCGTACGCGATAAAAAATACTTCTCTGAGACCGACGTGTTTCTGTGTCCGTGTGTTCGTCATCTACTGAAATTTCGCCGTGTTGCATTAATTTTAAATGGCAAGTAATCAGGTAAAAACGGAAAGAACCAATGTATTTTATTTCCTGTATTATAGGTCTGGTGTGCTTTATCGGCATAATCTAAGAAAAAGAGCGCAGCACTGTACTCAGAAGGGAAAATAGGTATCATTGCGACGCCATATTTGAATAGTAGGTAACCGTTCGTTTATTGATACAAATACCGTTAATCTCGACTATGAGAATAGTCAGGGCTAAACTAATTACAATGGACGGAATCAGACAGGGAAGAATATTATTTGTGAATTGAAAAATGGAAAGAGTATGTTATGTGTATGTATCTAAAAAACACTTAATGGTGGTGCAAGCACAACATCGTAGGAAAATATAGAATTTGACCCTGTCTCAAGTGGCAGCGGTTTGAGCACTAAATATTGAGAGAGAAAAATAGGAACTTCTTCCTCTGTAGATGTGGTGATTGTGATGGTGTTGCTCATCGGATGAAATGCAGCATTTTATTGTCACGAGTGAATGTGGCAGAAATGGTGGTCATAAGCTACATAAGATAGTGGCTATCAGAGTAGAGGCATTGGATTTGTATGTGGCATTTTGTATGTGGCAACTGTTGTTGCAAACATACAGCACTTTTGTCCATAGGGGAATTTCGCAATAAAAATATTATATATATATATATATATATATATATATATATATATATATATATATATATATATATATATATATATATACCGGCGAATGTCTGCTTTCTTTGAGCTCCCAGTATTTATTCGCTAGTGTTGTTTATATATATATATATATATATATATATATATATATATATATACAGGGTGAACAGAAAGTCCTTGGACCATTTTTAGTTTTAAAATTAAATATTGTTAAAATCACTTTTTCTCTTTTCGAATAAAGTAAGTATTTAGTCTAACTATTGATCTAATTATTTTCAACAAAAATATTAAAATAATTTTGTTTAAACTATCAGAAAAATGAGCAAACGAGTGGCCATAATTCAGCTTCATTAAAGGAAGGACAAACTCAGAGATTATTAAGCTCTTGAAAGTGGCTAAATCCACCGTGTACCATGTTGTGAACAGATTTAAGGAACTTGGTACATCTGAAGACCGTCTTAGGAGTGGAAGACCTCGCACTGCTCGAACAAAGAAGGTGATTAAAGCTGTCCGAGAGAGGGTAAGGAGGAACCCGAAGAGATCTGCAAGACAAATGGCTAAAGACATAAATGTGAGCGTGACCTCGATAAGAACCATCGTAAAAAACGATCTCCAGTTGTCCCCCTACAAGATGAGAAAGAGACAGTACCTCACACCTGCCCAAAAGCACAAGAGACTTGAAAGAGCAAAGCTTCTTCTTGGAGAACTGAAGGCTGGCACGGCAGAGCGAGAGATCGTTTTTTCTGATGAAAAACTCTTCACAATTGAAGCGACTGTTAACAATCAGAACGACAGAGTTTACGCAAAATCTTCAGCAGACATTGATGATTCCGTGAGAATAGTTTTCCGCCGACAAAAGCCGTCTACCCTCATGGTGTGGGCTGCAGTTTCCAAATCTTGGAAGTCGCCTCTGATTTTCATGGAGCAGGGAGTTAAGATCAACACAGATCGCTACATTAACGATATTTTGGTTCCAGCATTTGAAGAGATGAAGAAACACTTCAAAGATCAGCCTTTCACCTTCCAACAAGATGGAGCACCATCCCACACCGCCAGAAAAACTCAGGACTGGTGCCAACGTCATTTTCCAAGATTCTGGAGTAAGGAGATGTGGCCTCCTGCATCGCCTGATTTGAATCCCATAGATTTTTTCGGCGTGGTCTTTGTTGGAGGCAAAGGTCTGTTCTGTTGCTCATCCAAGTGTTGATGCTTTGAAGACATCTCTTCTGAGTGAATGGGCTAAAATACCTCAGGAAACGCTGCGTGCCTCGGTTGGTAACTTCAGACAGAGAACTGAACGTCTAATCGAAAGGAAGGGACATCACATTGAAAATAAATAATTTTAATTTATTCTTGGTTTCCTAACTTATAATTTTCATTCATGTTTAATTTATATTTTTGTAATTTTCTATTAATAAACCACTTTTGAATTGGTCCAAGGACTTTCTGTTCACCCTGTATATATATATTATAAACATATATAAATAAAAAACACCGTATAAAAACCAACACTAGCGAATAAATACTGGGAACTCAAAGAAAGCGGACATTCGCCGGTAGTCGAATGGAAAATAATAAGACAAGCTACCACGTGTAGGCATTTAGACGACTCATGTAAATTATGCCTTCATGAAAGATTTGCTATCCTTTACTTTAAAGAATCCCAAAATTTATTAAACTGTAGAAGAGAAATAGCAAATAGCCGTGTTCACAAAATAAAACTTACTCTAGGATAGCGATACAAAATAGCTTTAAAACTAACAAAAACAATAGAAAATAAACAAATAAATAAATTAAATAAACATGAATATACATAAACGATCACACATATATGTATGTATATATATATGTATATATATGTACATACATGTATGTACACATATGTATATTTATATATGTAAAAAAAGAAGGAAAATGTCTGCCTTAAACCACTAACCTAGTTCTAAAACAGATCCTTTGTTCGATAAAATTCATGCCCATTGGCTGATAGGAAGGGCGCGGTGGATACTAGAAAGCTGATTGGCTAACTAAAATCCTCAACAGAAGAGGACCATATAAAAACGATAAACGACCACAGAATTCGCGTATAAGCCTGACGAATCCTAGAGTGGATGAAACGCCGAATATTCAGTGTGGCTTAATCGCCATATATATTTTATAAATTACTATATATATATATATATATATATATATATATATAGGTATCTATATATATCTATAAATATACATATATTTATATATAGATATATATCTACAGATATGTTTATATATACAGACATCTATATATATTTCTATTCATACATATGCATATATACACACATATTAATACATACAGATATATTTCTTTACATATAGATATATACAGATATCTACACATGTCTATATATTATATATACATATATTTACGCCCCCAATATATATATATATATATATATATATATATATATATATATATAGAGAGAGAGAGAGAGAGAGATTTAGTTATATATATATACATAATTATATACATGTTTATTTGCATAATTGAATTCCTTTCATATACTGGTGCTTTATCGCGAATATCGACCATATTACAGGATAGGATTAAACTCTAATATTTTTTACTAATATTTATTTTGCGATTTTGACTTTTGAACACGTCATTTTACAATTCTCACTAGATACATGAATTTAAAGAATAATAACAATTTTGTTTATTAGGCCTGCGACTCTCATTTTCATTATTATATTCGTAACATATTAGCTGATGTACCCTCTTACCTTCTTTTGGTCACTGGACCGAAACGTTAGATATGTAAACACCAAGATGAGAACAGTAGTTTGAATAATCCAAATAATTCAAATTATCAGTCCTCAAATAGATTTTCCACACAAAAACACAATTCAAACATTGCTCCTGTGTATGTGTGTATTTTTTTGTTGTTGTTATTTTTTTGTTTGTTTTCTTCTAGATAAACTGAGTTTTCTTTTTTTGATCGGCGATCGATAAATGTTAGTTTTTGTTTTCGGGTAAAAATAGCGATGAAAAGGTCAAATATTGTTTTTGTGTGAGTTTCTTATGGATATATATTTTGTGATATCATTTTTTATTATCATTTGTTGCGAAAATAAAATAGCAATTTGAAATTTAGTGAATGCTTAAATGAAAATTAACAACACAACACAGCTACAAGTTCACATGATAGTCGTTTACAGGGGTTTGCAGGGTAATCTGGTGACAACTGGGAAATTCATTGAACTCCTGAAATCTTAAATACTGTCAACTATTTTGGGGAAGGAAAAAGATTTTAATTTACAATCACAATACAACATAAAATATATGCTTTCTTTAATTTTAATATAAAAAATGAATCAAAAATTAGAAGAAAATTAGAAAACGTAAAACAACCACGTCTGCTTGTTGCTTTTTTTTTTCTGCTGACTTCACTATGATTCAAGTACCTCTATGTGCTGTAGAAATACTCATGAAAAAAGTGCCACACCTTCAAAATAACAGATTTTAACCAAAAGTTACCTCAAATATCGCCACATGAATAACTAAAACAAACACATTGCAATTTAAATATTTCTGGACCTTTCTTAAAAGCAATAAATCCATAATAAAGTGTGAAATTATTAAGAAAGCTAACACATGTAAATATTTAAATCGTGCTATATATGTCTTAAGGAGAAATTAAAAATTATTAGATTCAAAGATCGAAAAAAAAGCTACTTAATATAAGACAAAAATATTAATTGCAGGTAAAACAAGATATACGTGCCAGCAATTACGAAAGAAATTTCGTCAATTTCAAACACGCGAAATCTTAAAAAATGGGTAACACAAGTTTTAATTTCTTTTATTTTATTGAACTATCAATGTATATATATATGCAGACTGTTTGATAATACTGTTTGGGGTATACTCGCATTTGTGTGCATGTAAATGTGTATGATACCCCTAAAATAACTGACGCGTCACAGTAAAAATAAGTTTTACTGTTTAAAAGGATAGAATCCATTCTATGACATTAGATATTTTGATATATCTTCCCTCTGATTTCTGCATTCATATAAACTCACAAAGATATCTACTCATCATTTGGCAAGCGTGAAAAGTAATATGGTTAAGCTTAAACATGGAAAAGTAAAGGACTAGATGTTAAACTGGGGGAAAAGGACAAGATATTCTAGAAAAAATATAATAAATTTAGAACATAAAATATTGCATCATTAATAATTGATTATATAATGTTATTAGTAGAATTTAAAAAAATATAATGTTATAAATGTATTACATTTTTTAGTAGAATATCTTTTCCTTTTCTTTTCCATTTTTAACAGCTTCTCCTTTACCTTTCCATGTTTAAAACTTAACCATATTACTTTTCATGCTCGCATTTTTCTAATGTAATCCATGATTTTTTCCAGGCTTCCAGTAAATTCACTAGTTCTTTGTTTAATTTCAGTCTTGATTATTTTGCTCCCACAAACGTAACATAAACTTATGTAATAACAATGTACGGCACTCGTCTGCTTTCAATAAAATGGCCCCAATTATCCCCCTTTCATGCTTTTATTCTCTCTATTTCACTTGTTACATCTCTTTTCGACAGAGAGGCGAATTGGTAGCAACAGTAGTCGCTGAAGCGACATGGTTGCTATGGAAACCAGTTATAAAAACGTCATTCACCTCCTTACGTTTTTATTATGACTTTGAACACCAGTAAGTTCATCATAACTTTGTTTTACTGAACGAAAATTGAAAATTTGTTTTTCATAATATAGCTGAGAAGGTAATCTATAAACTGTAATAATTGTTTTAAATTTGGTCGAAAAATGAGTGAGCGGCGAATCTTTAAAGCAGTTCTAACTGACTGAAACTACCACTTAACCATATATTCAAACACCGTAGCGTTTGAATGATATATTTTTTTCATAAGTATATATTTCGGTTTTGATTCAAGCTAATGTACCCAAGTCATATGGATAACTTTATAATATATAAAAATTGATAGAACATTAACTCTATAATAATATATACGGAATCTTCAAGAATTCAAATATTATACTTAAGATCGGGCTTTGCCGGGCGTTTGTGCTAGCTTAGATAAATACTTTTGCAGTTTTAACAAAAAAAGTTACAATAATATCAGAGCGTCTCCATTTACACTGAACATCTATAGAATGCAAACATCAGTATATTAAACATTACAATTTTCACAGGTTCCGCTTGTTGTTGTTGTAGTAGTAGTAGTAGTAGTAGTAGTAATAATAATAATAATAATAATAATAATAATAATAATGATGATGATGATGATGGATTATGGAAGTACCGAGGAAAGAGAGCACTAACCATACCTCCACTGAAAGAGTACGGAGAACCCTGTGACCTGTGGAAGACCTTTTGCTACCTAATCCCCAGAGAATATGTATGGCCTTTGCCAGCGATAAATAAATGGAAAGCGACTGTTGCGTTAACGCAAAGTCATGTGCAGTGATTTTCCGAAAGATGCAGATAGCACCGGAATTCTGAGGAGGCTTGTTATCACGCAGACTTTAGAGAATACTATCGATTATTGGCCAACCAACGATCTTTTAACGTAGCCATTTTACGCGTCTTCACTCGCATATTTAAAAATTCAATAAACGGTCAGATTTTTACAAAATATTTTGGCATTTATACACTTTTAGATTAATTCATTTAAAATTGTTTATTTCTCGTCAACTAGATTAAAGGAACTTATTTTTTGTAGTTGGTTTTTAATTTAAGAATCTATAAAAAAGAAAGATCCTTAAAATTTAAATAAATATATTTGAATAGTGGAGAGTAGCCCGGCTATGCCCAGTCGTAAAATACGCTTAAATATGATATTTTAATTTGTCCAGATTTTGTATATATTATTATAGAGTCGTGATTTCAAAAGTAAAAAAACAAACAAACAAACAAATATTTGGGTGCTATCAGCTAGAATCGAAAGCAAAACTATAACATTCAAAGCTGGTGACGTTACCACTGTACCAAGGTGACACGCATATGAACTGATTAAAAATAAACTAAGATGAATATACAAAATGTGTAACGATTTTTTTCAATTTTGACCCCTTTTGACCCCTTAAAACTATTTTAACCGGTTAAAGATCTATAAAAGAACGATCCATAAAAAAAGTCTATCATTTGAAGCCCCTAGCCCCGCTCTGCGACTTTTAGTTTCGGAAGAGATAGTTTTAAAATATGGAGATGGACAGGCAGACATAGTGAGTTTTATAAATTAGATTTTTCAAACTTTCTGTTGTATTAACGTTTTACTGAATCTTAGATACTTTGTTCAGGTTCCATTTTATGAAATCTGCCTGAGATGAATTAAAAGAATTAATATTATGCTTGGAAAAAAGACTTATTTTTCTTAATGTATACTCGAATTAGTATACATTAAGATATATAAGATATAAACCAAAAAAAAAAAAAAAAAAAAATTATGAAAATGCGTACGTTTAGGAGATGGGCCCCTCTTTTAAATTCCACAGTTTACACGTTTTTTTTTATCACGTTAATCTCATCGATTACAAACTTAACTTACATATGACAAAAAAATTGAAAAAAAAAATTTTATGACTTTTTTCGTCGGGAAGCAATTTTCTATTATAATGTTCTATACTAAATTGAACACCTACTGCATGAACATCACCGAGAAAAAAACATTGCAACTCTCTCACGTGACCGGTGAATGTTCTACTTTAGCCTCGAAAAAATTATGACTATAATTATTTAAAATAACGTTGTATTTAAACCAAGTCCATTTAAACTAAGCAGAAATATTATTTGTATCAAACGCTAAAAGTTAGACCTGTTGAATTGTTAGATGTTTTTACTCAAAACCCAAAAAACGTGATTTTTTTTTTTAGATACAATTAAAGTTTATATTCAATTCTTTGTTTAAAATGAATATTTTTGGAATTTTTTTCCGGTGCTAAAATAGGACATTACTGTGATACAGTGGCGTATCTAGGGTATGGCAGGCATGGCCCGTGCCATGGGCGCCACTCTGACATGGGCGCAAAAATTGCTTGACAAAAATTAAAATTTGAACAATGCGTAAGAATAACCATATAATTACTTTATTAAAACATTCATTTCATGGTTTATCTTTCGTTAAAATTGTGCCTGTATTATAATATTATGTAGGTGAGGTATATCTAAGGTATAAATTATTAAGAAGGGGCGCACATTCAAACTTTGCCATGGGCGCCATTTTACATAGGTACGCCACTGCTGTGATATTAGTTTAAGCATACCCGAAAACCTGTATAATAAGGGTATAAAACACTATCGAGTTGGAAAGAAAGTAAACATTTACCTTTTTAAACGGGAATATTAAACGGCCACATGCGAAAGATGGCCACAAAGTGGGTGTTCAATTAAGTGGAACGTTATAATAGAAAACTGATCCTCGACTATAAAAGTCATAAAAAAATTGTATTTTCAATTTTGTTCAATCTGAAAGTTAAGTTTGTAATCGATTAAATTAATGTAAAAAAAAAATGTATAAATTGTGGGATTTAGAAGTGAGGGCGCAATCTCCTTAACGCCCGCCGATAAAAAAAACTAAAAAAAAACTTGTATTATTAATTCATTAAAAGTTTAAAAGCAAGACATAAGAGATGATTTACTTTATTCCATGGAATGCCAATAATAGGCTTTTTTTGTTGGAAGAAATAACTAGCAAAATAAAGTCCGAAATGTTTTCCTTGTCCGATAATTCATTTTTTAAAGAAACTTTGTTTCTTTTAAACAACAAACAAACTTTTAGATATAATTTTGGAGGCCGGGTATAAAACACTAATAATGGAATAAAAACAATCAACATGAAATGTTGACAGGCTCGTCATTCTAGCATCAAATGATGACGTATCAAAGTTCTTTCACACTCGATTGAAGATTCCTAACATACAGCTTTGCTTATTTGAAGAAATTGATGCTTCGATATGATTGCAAGTAACGCCTGAAATCGAACAACACGTGTCCGTGCGTCAAAGGAAAGAAACACATCTGCTCTGCTGTAACATGCACCCCCCCTCTCTCTCTCTCTCTCTCTCTCTCTCTCACCCCTAATTTGAGACACATACATATACACGCTTGCACACAAAATCAGACATAGGTAATCACCAACACTGACATAACAACGCACGCAGATAGCTACACAACAGCTGAAATTATATCTCTCTGTTGCAGATATTGACGTGTAGGATTACGAAAACAACCCATGTCATAGACATGCGTCAAACGAGATGCATCATTGAATTCCTGGCAAAAGTGCATTGAAAATGATAGTAAATACGAGAAAAATAAATTCTAAAGCACAAAATGTCGCTGGTTTTAATGGTACCACTTCTGTCTGCGTAGCTCTTCAACTTTTTGAGTTAAAGGAACAGATTCTACTTTTGGTACACACACACACACGCACACACACGCATATATATATATATATATATATATATATATATATATATATATATATATATATATATATAGATAGAGAGAGAGAGAAAGAGAGAGGGGGAGAGAGAGAGATTCAGCCACTCTGATGAGTCGTGGACGACGAAACACGTGTCAGTGGATAATTATATTTTAAAAATAATATATATATATATATATATATATATATATATATATATATAAATCCTGAAATCAGACAATTTATATTTGCAAGTTTCTATTTTGATCCTTTCTGATTTCGTGTTAGAACTGGCGGATGTATCTGCCGTATTCGCTTGTATCTCTAGTTTCGGATCTATTTGCATCCCTCTTCATGGATTGTTATTGAGCAAAGAACGTAGTGGTTAGATATTTATAAGTAGTTATAGTGCGAATCACGTGATAGTAATCGCATTAATAAGTTACCGCTGTTAGTAGTTTAGTATTGTATTATTTTTCACAGACACACACACACACACACACACACATACACGCAAACACACATTTCGAAACTTATGTACTAGAATCGTTCATCCATTAAGCTTGATGATCAATAAAATAATATATTGGATACAATATCTCTCCCCTCTATCTCTCTCTCTTTTTTATCGCAGTTTTTATATATATATATATAATTATATATATATATATAATGTATTTAGGCAGCATGTTTTCATTCAGACAGTATTGTTGAATAGCACGGAGTGTTTTTGCTTAATAAGCTTTTTTGTTTGTAATTTTTCAATTTTTCGAATTGTCGTTCTTATTTCTCGGTTAAATCTGTGCAAGAAAGTTCCATAGTCGTTTTCGTCCATCTGTTTCTTCTGTTGTTTTTTTTCTTTTTTTTTTTTTTTTTTTTGCAAGTACGTACTTTCGACTGAGATTTATTAGTCGTTTTCAGGCAGTTTTGATTATTGTTCGTTTAAAATCTGGAGGCTTTTATAAGCTTCACTTAAAATTATATTTAAATTCCTTGAACTAGTAAAGCGTTTAGTATTTAAAAAAACTACGTTTTTTTTAACGTATTAAGAACGCGGCTGAAATAAATGTAAAGCGGTTTTAAAGGTGTGATTCACAAGATAGTATACACATTAGTTTTTCATAATAATTTATAACTTTACATTACAGCATAAATATATATATATATATATTATATATATATATATATATATATATATGTAACTATATGTGTACACACACACACACACACACACACATATATTCAATTTTCTATTATTTGGGATTGAGATAGGGCATTAAACTAATACAAGACATCCATCCACTATTTCAGAAATTCCAATAAAGATATCTTAAGATTCTAACCACCCATTGAAGCACAATTGTTTGTATTTTTCTTGCACTTGGTTCACCAGGTATATTATCCATGTAGTTTTTTAAAGTTTTCATGAATCTAATTGCTCCTACAATGACTGAAATGGTAAATATCTTCCTAAGATTCAGCTTCTGTGCATGTCTGTGTGCATGTGTGATATTTATTCGTTCATTTATAGAAAGAAAAGTTAAAGAATCTAAACACAATCTAAAAGTGTATTATGCACGCTAGCAATAAAAGTGTTCCTGAATATCTAAGTGCGACTTAAAGGGGATTATGAGGGCATAATCTCATGAAAACATCCTCATTAAATCTGAAGCAACGTTGGGTCTTCTTGCTATGTATTTTATAAAATGAGGTAATTTATTTGGTATAAGGGAAATTATTTTCCCGGGCGAAAGAAAAAAATTTAAAAAACAAAAGAACAAAGAAAAATGTTATTTTCGATTTTCAAAAAAAAAAAAGATAGTTATATCTTATAATATAAGGTAACTAATGGACGGAAAATGTTTTGAAAAAAAAGAAGAACAAAACTATAAAAAGAAAATATTTACAAATGATGTGTTAAAAATTCCGGTAAATTTTTAATATAACCATCATTCGAAACCTTAAAAATCGACTACTGCTTAATAAAACATACTGTGAAAAATACTGTCGTAACATTATTTGCACATTACGGCGTTTATATATTGCTATATAACGAAAATATAGCTGATATTTTTCAAAAGGATTAAATTAAAGCTTGGTAGAAAAAAAAAACATATTGACATCGCTAAAGGTCGAACATACATAGAGTATTTTTAAATTCGTAAAAATATTTAATTAATTT
Organism: Euprymna scolopes; assembly: GCF_053919585.1. Lineage (NCBI taxonomy): Eukaryota > Metazoa > Mollusca > Cephalopoda > Sepiida > Sepiolidae > Euprymna > Euprymna scolopes. Next base: position 75,242,151 of record NC_136498.1, read on the forward strand.
TATGAAAAATAAGGTAAAGATGATTATCGATTAATCACAATACATTTATAAACTTTTTGTTTATTTATATCGAAATTTATGACTTTTTCTTTGCCGTCTTAGGTGGGTATTATTTGTTTGAAATAAAAATCACGATTAATTACACACACACAGATATAATATATATATATATATATATACATATATATAATATATAAATAATATATATCCTATATATAATATATGATATACATATAATATATATAATGTATTTTCTATATATAATATATATAATTTATATATAATGTATATAATTTATATATAATGTATATAATTTATATATAATGTATATAATATATATATAATTTATATATGATATATATAATTTATATATAATGTCTATAATATATATATAATATATAATGTATATAATATATATAATATATAAAATGTATAAAATATATACAATATATATAATGTATATAATATATATATATAATACATAAAATGTACATAATATATATATTGTATATAATATATATAATATATAAAATGCATATAATATATATAATGTTTATTATATATATACTATAGAAAATGTATATAATATATATAACGTATATAATATATGTAATATATAAATTATATATATAATATGTATTTATAATATATATATATATATATAACATATGTATATCATACATATAATATATGCAATATGTATTTATAATATATAAAACATATGTATATATAATATATGTAATACATATATAATATAATATACATTAATACATATATATATAATATACATTAACACATATATAATATACAATAATGAATATATTTATATATATAATATACATTAATATATATATATACATAATATACATTAATATATGTATAATTTACATAAATATATATATATAATATATATATAATAATATATAATGTATATAATATATACTATATATATTATATAGTATGTACATATATCATACAGAAATGTATATATAATATACATAAAATATATAAATGATATGCATAAATATGTATGAATAATATACACAATATAAATAATATACATAAATATATATATTTAATATATATAATACATATATAATATATATAATATATATAATATATAAAAAGTATATATAATATACATAAATATATATAATGTAAATATATATATATGTATAAATGATACATAACATATATATAATATACAAAATTATATATATTTAATATATATATACACATATATAATATATATATAATGTATATATAAGATACAAAAATATATATAATATACAGTAATATATATATATAATATACAGAAATATATATGTATAGTGTACATAAATATATATAAATAGTATACATGAATATATATAATATATCTCATAATATAAATTATTATATATTTATAATATATATATATATATAATCTATATATGAACTTTATATAACATATATAATTTATTTTATATGTATGATAAATATATTTATAATACATATAATATATATATAACATATATAATATATATATATATACTTTATATAACATTTTTATAATGTATATATTATATTTAGAATATATATAATATATATAATATATATGATACATGTATTATATATATCGCATATATAATATATATATGTATATATATATATATATATATATATATATATATATATATTTATATATGTAAATATTTAGCGTTGCTTTAATCTGAATGAAGTTTTTATTTTAATGCAAAAAAATTATATATATCGCATATATAATATATATATGTATATATATATATATATATATATATATATTATATATATATATATATACATATCTATATATGTAAATATTTAGCGTTGCTTTAATCTGAATGAAGTTTTTATTTTAATGCAAAGAAAATTGTTTTTTACTCGTTCAAAATCAAAATGAACGAATGTTAATCTTCCAAATTCACGAAAACACGCAATGTTTATTTACTTTTACAGCACAAACACGTTAATAAAATAATTGTTTTTCGTATTTGTATTTAATTTCATGTTCAGTATAAATCGTGTTCCTTTTTTTCCATGTTTTTATAAAGCTCTCATTCAATCTTACTGTTCGACAGTCTTAATATTCGACAGTCTCATTTGCTTGTACTACTTATATGACGTCACTTTATAGTGACCAGGCCCTCTTCTTACAGTAATCGTAGTACAGTTTAGTGTTTAAGTCTAACATCTAGAACGCGTCTTATCTTTATAAATACAAAGAACTGTCTTTTCTTCTCCGTCAATCTTACAGCAAACGCAACTTTCGTTATTAGATTCTCTTTTCTAAAAAAATCTCCCACAAAATTGCGTTCTTGAAGACTATCATGTGGTCATCTTTAAATTTCATATTTTTTTTAACACTTGTTCTCAGCCGTCCTTATTCTTTGTTATTTTAATTCCATTCATCGTTTTCATGATCTCATTATATTTATCATTTGACTGTCAAGCTATTCCTCTTAAATCGCCTCCGGTTCCCCGCTATACTGACTGTATAGACATGCGGAAGTTTAACTCTATCAGTCCTTTGTCAGAGACAATCCCAAGTAGTAGTCCATCACGGTTCAACTTCTTACATAGTCTCCTTGTAGATATGGTATCAAGTAGTAGTGTTACATTAAAGGGCTGTTCCCTTTTCATGTAAGCAAGAAGACAGACTAGATAAGTGAAAATGCTAATAGGAAATGGCTGGAATCGAACCCTGTAGCAAGTGGATAATTGAAATCCTTGGAATACAGCCCATTGTTAATTCTTTTAGAAATAACGAAAAATTACTTATGTCGGAAAAAAAAGCGATTGTTTGTTCTTTCAGAATAACTGGATATTAAATATGTCAGTTAAAAGAATGGACAATGCAGGTTAAAAAATATTGTATAAAAATAGGTTAGATTTTAAATAATTAGAATTGGGAATTCTTTTGTTTGCCAAAAGGATGTTTGGAAAGACATATGTAAATCCACGTGAAAGTTAGTAACGTTTTGAACCAAACTTCTGACGTCATAAACAAAGGAGACACAAAGCGAAATACAGGTCGAGACAGAGTTCTGCGAACCTACCTCTCCACTACCCTCCCACGTGTTCCGATGTTAGTTGTAACTTGTATTTTGCTGTGTAAATAAACAAACTATATTGTCAGGATAATAAGTGTTTCGTATTCATTTTAACATGAAAGTAACTTTTAGTTTATACGGCCAAGAGAACTTGACGATCACAACCCATTCATATGTGTAACAGTAGCCCTTAAGTCCAAGTGGCAATGTGCCTTGTCTTGGGGCGAATAAGAGTAAAATAAAATATACCAGGTGAAATGTATTCAAGACTGATAACTAATCAATGTAACGAGGTGCTCAATAAAAAGAAGATATATTTTTTTATTAATATAAACAAATTTACATGGTCGCGACACTGGACATGCTAATGTTTCAGACAAATGATCGATTAAAACTATAAATCCTCATCAGAGGACTTAATAAATGGTTGCTTTCCACAGAAGAAATCAGTCCTCTTTATTTTTGTCCGAAACAATACCATGCTCAGTGTCGCGACCATCTAAGTTTGTTTATATATTCAAAAATGTTTATATATTAAAAACTGTCGCCAATGAAATCGTTAATGAATTTTGCAATCTTTCTGCAATCCAAGAATATTTAGTACAAATAAACATTAGTCTATGCCTGACTTGTTCACCAAGTTTCGGTGGGGAAAGCCCAACAGTCATTCTTCTAAGCCCATTCAGTGATACCTATGTCCTTGCAACCAAATCTTGATGAAAGATGTAAACTTGTCAATAACATTGCAACCTTCCTTTCTTGGCACTTTGCTTTTTACAGTGCTTTTACAGAAACGTAAGATAAAATAAAATCGCTTATAGTATTTTATTTTAAAGGGACAGAGGTATCACTCATTTCAGTTATTTAGTCTTACAAATTATAAATGATATTTTAATCAATAATTAATTGGCATAACTGAAATCGATCTTAAGAATTTCAGCTTATTTCAATCATTTTAAACATTTATATAAAAGGAGATGACTCCACAAAAGCCAAACTTTTTACACGTGGAAACTCATATGGTTATACCATCTTTATCGTGCCAATATTGCTTTGGAGTATTGCAGGTGGTTGCGTGCAGACGATGACCGACAGCACATCATATTTAAACTATCTTTCACATAACACGTTTCAGTTCATAGACTTAAACTGATTTCTTTGCCGCATGCAATCAAAACATTGGTCCCGGGCATCACCAGATGCGCAAGTCTACCATCTTTCACTTTCTAAACGTTTAAAGTGTCTCTAATCATTATCTTCGTCCTCGAACGGATGTACATGCTAGTTATAAAATAAATAATAAAAATTTTGTATAAAGAAAAAAATATAAAATGAACAACTGAGCAATGGCTACTGGAAGAATATCTAATGTCTAAAATGATTCCATTTAAACGGATATTATCAATACTTAAGTATCTCATTTATTCGTTCCAAATCAATAATCAATATCGAATAAAACATCAGAGACCGGTTAACGTGCACTTGTATATGCATGAAAATGTCAGAAATATCTAATTGCGAAATCTCTTCCATATTTTTTAAACAATATAGGAAATATGCAAGATTGAGTTGCATTTGAAAACCTTTAGTAAAATAAAAAGTACTGTCTTGCAAACAGGGTAAGCCATAAGTAAGATAAATTTAACGATGAAAAAGGTTTAAGCAGTAGAATCCCGGGATACGGTGGCCTCTTGATACGTTTTTTTCAGATTACGATGTGGAATACGATGTTTTTCCGACCCTGGTAACAGTATTTGCCTTAAGGAGTTACTTATAATATTATTTGATTATATACTTGTATCTTATACACTGTACTGTCTTTTCTAACTACTTTTTAATATCTACTGTATAAAATGTTGCATAGGCCTCGCCATACGGCGATTTTGTCTTACGGTCCAAACCCCGGTAACGGATTAATGCCGTATCCTGAAATTCAGCGTGTCGGTGGCAAACCTTTTTTAGAAAGGGTTTTACCTTTGTCCTATTCATTATTTTCAATGATATATATATATATATATATACACGCACATACATATATATATATACATACATATATATGTACATATATATATGTACATACATATATATATGTACATACATATATATGTACATACATATATATACATACATACATATATATGTACATACATATATATATATACATGCGGAAGAATATGTCTTAGCAGAGCTGGGCTGATAAGTCACCAGTCTACTCATCGGCGCAGCGGGCCACAAAGCAGTCTTGAGTTGCCAGAGTTAACCTGTGTCAACTGCGGGCGGATGTACAAAACGACAGGCGGTTTGAAACGGCATTTGATCCTGCATAGAAAAGAACAGCAAGAACGTGCTGCTAGTGGTGCACATGTCTGTACAATGTGTGCTAAGGAATGCCAGAGTTTAGCAGGGCTTAAAAGTAACATTCGTGCAGCCCATCACTGAATGTTTTCGTGTTTCTACATACCTTTTTTTCTTTCTTTTTTTTGTGCTATCTCGAGTGATGGCAATGTTCGAAAGCGAATTTGCTGCCATCATATATATATATATATATATATATATATATATATATATATATATATATATATATATATAAACTAGTATTTCAGCCCGGCGTTGCCTACTTGTTTGGAGGTGTGTGTTGAACAAAAAATGAAAAAAGTGGTAGTAAAAAGGCAGATTTGAACCCGTACCGTGAAGGAGGAAAAGAACGAGGGAAAAACGTGACGTATTTGCTGTTACGACCACCGCCAAACCGGAAGGGATGTAGATTTAAATTAAGGCTAAACTATCGAAAAGAGGGGATGACTTTCGAAAATATCGGCGGAAAAAGCGACCCCTCTCAGTTGAAGTGCCCATTTAGGGGGTAAAGAATTAATGTTTTTTGCCAATTTTTCGGTATCTGTCCTTTGAAAATGTCGATCTTCAAAACGATACTTATCTTGTGAAAATCCGTCTGCCACAGAACAGAATATACAGTAGACCGCAGCTTTTTACATAAGAGTTTCCTTCTCCTAGATGCATGTCTTAACGAAGACTGGGGGAGTGCATCTCTCCCAGTTAATTAATGCGCCCTCAGATACCAACGTGGATATTTGTATGACTCTGCGCGATACATACAGCACCTAGCCTTCTCAAATGGTCACTCATTTTGTACTAGCCAGGCTCAACGTTGCTTAACTTCGGTGATCTGGCGAGAACTGGTGTGTCAACGTGATTGTGCCTAAAAAAATAAATTATTAGTACTATAGTAATTTGGAGAGCGAGTTGATGCAGTGATTGCAGGTGATTAAATGACTTACTGACTAGATGGTTCTCTAACGAATGATAAAAAAATATTTTTTGTATAGTTTTAAAGGTTAAAAACTTCAAATACTATATATATATATATATATATATATATATATATGTGCGTGTGTGTACGTGTATATGTGTGTGTGTTTGTGTGTGTGTGTGTGTGTGTGTAATATTAAGTATAAAAATTCATAATTGTAATTTATGAATCAGTTTCAAAAGGAAAAACAAACAAAATCAAATTGAGTGTACGATCGTTTCATAAACGATATTCATTTTATTAAAATTGAGAATAAGCATTGACATTAATTGATAAATACTTATGTTTTCGAATATAATCTCCTCGTCAGCACAAAAGAGGGGGGGGAGTTTAAGACACCAAAATAAACTAACATTTTTGTAGAAGTAAGGTGGGTAGTCCTTATTGAGTTTCATTAGAAAATTTGTTTTAAAGTACGTCAGTACATATGTGGCCATGTTGAATTTTGGCCATGAATGGTTGAAATAATAATCGTACACTTAATTTGATTTTGTTTGTTTTTTCCTTTTAAAACTGATTCATAATTTACAATTATCAAACTTTTTCCTCAATAATATAGCTCTAGGATAAATATACCTATTGAGCTTATTATATATCTTCATTACTATTACTTTTAAAGCATTAATACATTAAAATAACCTTTTCTCTTTTGGCTCTAGGTCTAATTCCTTCTATAAAATTATATATATATATATATATATATATATATATATATATACTACTCTTTGAGCAATTTTATGTTCTAAATCTCAGTGACTATTGAATAAACATTTAATAAATGAAGGCTCGTTGGAAGGTAATGATCTTAATTGTGCAGTCGACTATGTGACATTTACCTGTATGGTCGCACATAAAGGAGATGATCCATTATCCAGAGCTTTTTTTTTTTTACATTTTTTACAGCCATAAAATGTTTAAATCGTAGTCATTTATTTTCCTAGTTTTGCATATGAATTACAAAATATGTGCTATTTCCTCCAAACCTCTGACTTTGAAAGAGGGGAGACTAAAACTCGCTGCTATGGTTTCAAATTATCTGAAATAACAGCAAAGGGGAGACTTGATTCCAAATATTTCTCATGTGTTATACGCCCCTTTTTGTTTTTCATACATAAGGAGTTTGGGCCGTTTCGTAAACTTGTCGAAAAAGTTATCTGCCCATGTTAATGGAATTTAGCACTGCCTATATATAGGCGCGGTAACATCTTTCGGCATATGGACAGGACTTGCAACGCATTGTATAACGCGTCTGACAACGGATCAAAAGATTCTAGGTTCGAATCCTGGCAAGTTCGTAGTAATTTTAACCATCATTTTATCCTACGTTTACTCATTATTCTTACCCTTAGTTAGGGTATTTTTGTTTTTTTCAGTGATTTTGTTTTCTGCATATGCAAATTTCCCATACTCCGAGTTCACAGAGTAAGCGTTGATGGTAAGACGATGTTGAGTGTACTTGATGTTGAGTGTACTCGATTTTGTGTTTGACTCGGCGTTGTGTGTGCCGACGCGGCGCAGTCGTTAGTTGTAAATATATATTTTTTTAAGATTTGTCATTTATCTTTACTTCTATAATATTCATAACATCATTTATAACATCCTTCATAATATCAAACTAGATATTTGAATTAATTTGAGTAATATTGCCCAGAAAATCGACATACATGTAGATGGTGTAAAATTCCACGTTGCATTTCATATTCTTTTGAATTATGAATGTTTTCTCCGAATTGCAACATATTTTTTGTTTCAGATTGAGAAAATAAACAACTTTTTTCTTATTGATTATTTTATTTCATTTCTCTTTCATGTTTTGTCAATTTTCTTGCAGAAAATTTATAAAAGAGAAAATGTTTTTAGTTTTTAATTTAAGGCCATAAAATATTTACAACACCCCCGCAAAAAAAAATGTTCAGTCTCTAAAAAAAAAAAATCTCGTTTAGTCTCACACTCAATTAATAAAGTTCTACTTTCTTAGGAGACTACGTAGAAACACCCTTAAAAAACTCGGGGGAGGGGGGATATCATTAACAAAGCAGCAGCGGATGTTTCCTATATAAATTTAACGTAAATTTTAATCCCATTTCTGTGCCATTTTTAGAGCAGTTAACCAAATTATTGTACCACTAACCATAATCTGAGTGGCAAGGTTTTAAAAACCACACGTACTATCCTAAAACAATGGAACCCTTTTCACCCTTAAAATATACGTTCACAATATATCTCCCATAACACAACAATTGATAAACTGTCCAGTAACGATAGAATGGCTTGAAATGTATCATGTTACGTTATATAGAGGCATTTCTTTTTACAAAAACGCAAAATAAGGAAATAAATTTACTTTTTCATTATAATTTTTAAACTAGTTCTAATCATAATCGCAGGTGCGTAAATAATTTAACTTTTATGTAAATAATAACGTAAAATGAAAAACTCATATTGAGTGTTATTTTCACAACGTTTCGGTCGATGTAACATCCGACCTTCTTCAGATATATCTTATCACACTCGGGCATCTTTCTTCCGGACTCGAAAATCTGCACGGAATTTCGAACGGAACCGTTTATTAAATCCAAAAGTGTAGCATTTTCTGCGTTCATAAAATTCCGTGCAGATTCCCGAGTTCGATGAAAATTTTTCCGATTTCGACGGAAGGTTTCCTGCTTTCGACAGAAAAATTCTGGAGCTCGACGAAAAGATTTCGGAGTTCGACGGAAAGATTTCGGGGTTCGACGGAAAGATTTCAGGGTACACGAAAAGATTTTCGAGTTCGATGGGAAGATTTCGGAATTCGACGCAAAGATTTCGAGGTTCGACAGAAAATTCCAGAGTTCGATTGGGAAGATTTCGGAGTTCATCAAAAAGATTCCGGAGTTCGACAGAAAGATTCTAGAAGATCCTCTGAAGTAGGTCGGATGTTACATCGACCGAAACATTGTGAAAATAACACCCAAGAAGAGAACTCTAGTCGAAAGAATCCAAATAATACGAATAATCAATCCTTATCTAAAAAAAAATCAGAATCGGTAAATGAAAGTTGTTTGAATAAGAAAGTATACAAAGTTTAATCGAATACTTATATCGTATACACAAATTCATAACCTCTTAAGACATTGAAAACAGTTAAAACGCGGCAGCTGCTAATATCTATTTTTATACAAAATGAAAATGTTATTTAATGATTAATTGATCGTCCAAATTTTATATAATTAATAAAAACAATTTCAACATTTTTCAAAATAAATTGTTTTCCATCCCGGATATTATTTTACTTTTTATCAAGTTTTCTTTGTTTTAATTATTTTATCGCATTCATTGAAAGGCAACGCAAATTTTTAATTTCGCAATTTGTATAAAACAAAATGTGTCACCAATTCTTGTAGGATGTCCCGTTTCAGCGTTACTTGTATACATATTTTGTTTGTGTATTTACTGTCACCAATTTTTTAAATTAAAAGTGCAATAGAGTAAGGTAATAAAACACATATTTTCAAAATCCTGTTTTTAAATATAATTGAATTACGAAACAAAATCCACCAAAATGCATCTCGGTTTCATTGTAAACAAATGAGGCATATGAGTATCCTAATATTTAAAAAAAAAAAAAAAGTAAGAATAATGAATTACCTGGTACCACTTCGAAAGAAATTTGAAATTATTAAAACTTCTTAACAGAAAATTATTTAAAAAGCAAATCCTGGAATTGACAAGACAATTTAATAAAGCATTTGAATATAGTAGTTTTGGCCTTCGGGCCGGGATCAAAGTGTAGTATCTGTTCCGACAGATACTGCAAGCTATGACTAGCTATGACTAGCAAAGACCAGATGTGGGGGCAACCCCACATGCCTGACCTTTAACCAGTTCCCATTTCCCACCTCTCGGGAGCTGGTCCCCTTTTTCCCTTCCCCCTCCCTTCACTCCTCACATTAAAAATCGGCCTTGTGCCTAATTTGCTCGGTGGGGGAGCAAATAAATACCATTTGTTCCGACAGATGCTGCAAGCTATGACTAGCAAAGACCATATGTGGGGGTAACCCCACATATCTGACCTTGGTCACTGTAGGGGCAACCCTTCATACCAACAGTTACTATCCAGCTCCCATTTCCCACCTCTCGGGAGCTGATTCCCCCCTTTCCCTCCCCCTCCCCCTATCTCCACATTAAAAAACGGCCTTGTGCCTAATTTGCTCAGTGGGGAAGCAAATAAATCCATCTGTTCCGACAGATACTGCAAGCAAAGACCAGATGTGGGGTCGCCCCCACATATAAGACCTTGGTCAATGTATGGGCAACCATTCATACCAATTTTCACTATCCAGCTCCCCTACTCCCCTGGGAGTTGGTCCCCATTTCCCCTTCACTCCTCACTTTAAAAAATCGGCCTTGTGCCTAATTTGCTCAGTGTGGGAGCAAATAAATACCTCAAAGTGTAGTATCTGTTCTGCAGATGCTGCACTTAAGATAATTTGTACCAGTCAATGGGAGGGGGGGAACTCTCTATACTGGGACAATTCTTATTTTTGGTAACCAGAGTGCCCCCTTTTTGCCTACTTTTAGGGGAGTTGGTTTTTACCCAACATTAAAAACGGCCTTGTGCCTAATTTGATTTGGTGGGGAAGCAAATAAATACATTATATAGCGGTTTAATCGACATTCTAAGCGTAACAATGGATCGTGCTTAATAGAAAATATGTAGTTAAGGCATCGCTTATAATGATTTAGGCTTTATTTTTGTTTAGTAAATAATCGATTTCTTTCTAAACAAAAAAACAACAAAAAAAACCTTAACTCCCTACTTCAGAAAAAAAAAAAAATACAAACTTAGACTTATCTTATACGGTGGGAAACATTTGAACAAAATAATCTGATCGCTACAGCTTTCAACTCCTGCAAGAATTGCCGATTTCTAACTTTTGATTTCAATTTTTCGTTTTAAACATCGGGGAGTGTTGAAAAAATAATCCAACTCCGACCCTTGCTGAAAATTGCCGACTTCTCTTTGGAAATATAAGTACGATTCAATGTTGATATCGATTTCTATTTATATAGCTTGGATTGTTTTTGTCTACATCGTCGCAGTAGGTAGTCTAAAATGCTGTTGCATTTGTTTATAAAACGTGATCTGGTCGGATCTTTAAAGTCAGTCCCAAGTACTAGCCAATTTCCATTTGTTATTCTTGTATCGTGTTATTATCAATATATTAACATACTTTACTACAATTTATTTAAGAAAATAATTTAACCCGACCGAGACGACTGTTAATATAAAACATTTTAAAACAATTAAGTAAATATAAAAAAATATGATTGGAGTTTTCTAATTCATGTGAAAACAAATAAAAGTTAAAAACTAAAATGACTTCACTATATGCTGGTTAGTTGGATTTAGTTGTTGATGAAATATAATTTCAACGGAAAGAAAAGAGACAACACTCTATGAGAGATCCTCATTCTATACAAAAATTTTTTTATCTTCCTGTCTCACTTGCTCCCGGCGCATACACCTGGACCCGCGCCTGTTTATCCATTATTGAATTTATACGTTTGTCTTAGATGCAGGTTGTTTCTTTAACTGGACTAACAAAACGATTTAAATAAAAGGAGACAAAAGACGAATCAATTGAACATAAGAATTCGTGTGTTAATATTACATAAAGAGTGTATTCGCAAAGGGAAGTAACACTGTCTGCCTTCTTATATAAACGCACAGCATAGAATGTTGTATATGGTAATATGACAAATGATGAATGTTGTAATTACGTCGAAGTGGATGAGAAAAAAAAAAGAAATGTGGAGTAGGTGGAGGTGCATTCGAGTTGAATGAGTGGAATACGGGCGACGATTGTCTGTGTTCGTTCACATGGCCACTTTGTACTTCAACGAAGGTCTGGGAAGAACTCTGTGCAAAACTCACGATATTTTAGACGACGATTAACTAATTCAGAGTGTTTCGACTACCACATCGGACTGGATAAGACAATATTATGCTAACATTGCATTACTGACGCCTTCTGGGAATTACATAGGTTAATAGTGGCGAGACCAAACGTAAATACTAGTTTTCAACTCGTAATTGAACTCTGAATCCTTATAGAATGTATATTTATACAGCTTATTTGTAAGATCCGGCGAGAAGGGAATAGGGCTTATATGTTACAAATGCACGTCATCTGACACAAACGAATGATATAGAAGCAACTATATTTGAAAACATTTATGCAATTAACGAAGGTTATAATAGACCAGAATCTTTTACGTTCCTCTAACTCTCTTCTTGGCCTTCTCGGCCCCCTCGGGGGTCGGGGCATGACTCACAAAGACCATATGTGGGGTTACCCCCACATATCTGACCTTGGTCACTGAAGGGGCATCCCTTCATACCAACAGTTTCTAATCCAGCCCCCACTTCCCTCCTTTGGGGAGCTGGATCCCCTCTTTCCCTCCTCCTTCCCCCTATCTCCACATTAAAAACGGCCTCCTGCCTAATTTGCTCAGTGGGGAAGCAAATAAATAAACAACTCTCTTCTTGGCCTTCGGGACAAGATCAAAGTGTAGTATCTATTCCGGCAGATGCTGCACTTAAGATAATTTGTACCAGTCAATGGAGGGGAAACCCTCTATACTGGGACAATTATTATTTTTGGTAACCAGAGTGCCCCCTTTTTGCCTACTTTTAGGGGAGCTGGTTTTTACCTCACATTAAAAACGGCCTTGTGCCTAATTTGCTCAGTGGGGGAGCAAATAAATACCATCTGTTCCGGCAGATGCTGCAAGCTATGACTAGCTAGGACTAGCTATGACTAGCAAAGACCAGATGTGGGGGCAACCCCACATGCCTGACCTTTAACCAGCTCCCATTTCCCACCTCTCGGGAGCTGGTCCCCTTTTTCCCTTCCCTCTTCCTTCACTCCTCACATTAAAAATCGGCTTTGTGCCTAATTTGCTCGGTGGGGGAGCAAATAAATACCATCTGTTCCGGCAGATACTGCACTTAAGATAATTTGTACCAGTCAATGGAGGGGAAACCCTCTATACTGGGACAATTATTATTTTTGGTAACCAGAGTGACCCCTTTTAGGGGAGCTGGTTTTTACCTCACATTAAAAACGGCCTTGTGCCTAATTTGCTCAGTGGGGGAGCAAATAAATACCATCTGTTCCGGCAGATACTGCAAGCTATGACTAGCTATGACTAGCAAAGACCAGATGTGGGGGCAACCCCACATGTCTGACCTTTAACCAGCTCCCATTTCCCACCTCTCGGGAGCTGGTCCCCTTTTTCCCTTCCCCCTCCCTTCACTCCTCACATTAAAAATTGGCCTTGTGCCTAATTTGCTCGGTGGGGGAGCAAATAAATACCATCTGTTCCGGCAGATGTCACTAAGAATGCCCCTTCTTCCTGGCCTTCGGGACAAGATCAAAGTGTAGTATCTGTTCCGGCAGATACTGCAAGCAAAGACCATATGTGGGGGCAACTCCACATATAAGACCTTGGTCAATGTAGGGGCAACCCTTCATACCAATTGTCACCATCCAGCTCCCCTACTCCCCGGGGAGTTGGTCCCCATTTCCCCTTAACTCCTCACATTAAAAATCGGCCTTGTGCCTAATTTGCTCGGTGGGGGAGCAAATAAATACCATCTGTTCCGGCAGATGCTGCAAGCTATGACTAGCTAGGACTAGCTATGACTAGCAAAGACCAGATGTGGGGGCAACCCCACATGCCTGACCTTTAACCAGCTCCCATTTCCCACCTCTCGGGAGCTGGTCCCCCCCCCTTTCCCTTCCCCCTCCCTTCACTCCTCACATTAAAGATTGGCCTTGTGCCTAATTTGCTCGGTGGGGGAGCAAATAAATATTATCTGTTCCGGCAGATGCTGCACTTAAGATAATTTGTACCAGTCAATGGAGGGGAAACCCTCTATACTGGGACAATTATTATTTTTGGTAACCAGAGTGCCCCCTTTTTGCCTACTTTTAGCGGAGCTGGTTTTTACCTCACATTAAAAACGGCCTTGTGCCTAATTTGCTCAGTGGGGGAGCAAATAAATACCATCTGTTCCGGCAGATACTGCAAGCTATGACTAGCTATGACTAGCAAAGACCAGATGTGGGGGCAACCCCACATGCCTGACCTTTAACCAGCTCCCATTTTCCACCTCTCGGGAGCTGGTCCCCTTTTTCCCTTCCACCTCCCTTCACTCCTCACATTAAAAATCGGCCTTGTGCCTAATTTGCTCAGTGGGGGAGCAAATAAATACCATCTGTTCCGGCAGATGCTGCAAGCTATGACTAGCAAAGACCAGATGTGGGGGCAACCCCACATGTCTGACCTTTAACCAGCTCCCATTTCCCACCTCTCGGGAGCTGTTCCCCTCTTTTCCCCTTCCCCCTCCCTTCACTCTTCACATTAAAAATCGGCCTTGTGCCTAATTTGCTCGGTGGGGGAGCAAATAAATACCATCTGTTCCGGCAGATGCTGCAAGCTATGACTAGCTAGGACTAGCAAAGACCAGATGTGGGGGCAACCCCACATGCCTGACCTTTAACCAGCTCCCATTTCCCACCTCTCGGGAGCTGGTACCCTTTTTCCCTTCCCCCTCCCTTCACTCCTAACATTAAAAATCGGCCTTGTGCCTAATTTGCTCGGTGGGGGAGCAAATAAATACCATCTGTTCCGGCAGATGCTGCAAGCTATGACTAGCTATGACTAGCAAAGACCAGATGTGGGGGCAACCCCACATGCCTGACCTTTAACCAGCTCCCATTTCCCACCTCTCGGGAGCTGGTCCCCTTTTTCCCTTCCCCCTCCCTTCACTCCTCACATTAAAAATTGGCCTTGTGCCTAATTTGCTCGGTGGGAGAGCAAATAAATACCATCTGTTCCGGCAGATACTGCAAGCAAAGACCATATGTGGGGGCGACCCCACATATAAGACCTTGGTCAATGTAGGGGCAACCCTTCATACCAATTGTCACTATCCAGCTCCCCCACTCCCCGAGGAGCTGGTCCCCATTTCCTCTTCACTCCTCACATTAAAAATCGGCCTTGTGCCTAATTTTCTCGGTGGGGGAGCAAATAAATACCATCTGTTCCGGCAGATACTGCAAGCAAAGACCATATGTGGGGGCGACCCCACATATAAGACCTTGGTCAATGTAGGGGCAACCCTTCATGCCAATTGTCACTATCCAGCTCCCCCACTCCCCGAGGAGCTGGTCCCCATTTCCCCTTCACTCTTCACATTAAAAATCGGCCTTGTGCCTAATTTTCTCGGTGGGGGAGCAAATAAATACCATCTGTTCCGGCAGATACTGCAAGCAAAGACCATATGTGGGGGCGACCCCACATAAGACCTTGGTCAATGTAGGGGCAACCCTTCATACCAATTGTCACTATCCAGCTCCCATTTCCCACCCATAGGGAGCTGGCCCCCTTTTCCCTCCCCTCCCTCTCTCTCCACATTAAAAAACGGCCTTGTGCCTAATTTGCTCAGTGGGGAAGCAAATAAATACTTCTAACTCTCTTCAAATCTAGTCCAGTCTAATAATGTGAAACAAAAAATTACAACGACATATACAAATATTCTCAATGCTCAATTCTAGTTTTTTTTTTTTTTCAATCATTGTTTTCCCCCATTCGTCATACTGTTCTCTCCAGGTAGGAATAAAATGACAACTTTAGTTCAATGATATTGCATAAATGTATATATTGCATAAATGTATATATTGCATAAATTTATATATTGCATAAATTGGTGCTAATGCAGAGAGTGATCCGTGCTATTTTTAAATCATATTTTCCACGTTTAATTAAAGTTTTATGATATGTTTTTTTATCCAATTGTAAGGTTAAATACAGAATAGGTACAAAACACCTTCCTCTTCCCATGTTAAGAATGGCTTTTTAAATAATAACGTTATTATTTCAGCACGGATCACTCTCTTCATGAGTACCCAGAAATTTATATATTACATGAATACATATACTGCATGAATTCACATATTGAATGAAATCGCACATATTACATGAATTTATATATTGCATAAATTTATGTATTGCATAAATACATATACTGCATGAATTCACATATCGAATGAAACCGCACATATTACATAAATTTATATATTGCATAGATTTTTATATTACATGAATACATGTACTGCATGAATTAACATATTGAATGAAACCACGCATATTGCATAAATTTATATATTGCATAAATTTATATACTGCATGGATACATATACTGCATGAATTCACATATTAAATGAAACCACACATATTACATAAATTTATATATTGCATATATTCACCTATTGCTGCTGTGCTTAAAACAACGACGACGAACAAGTATATATAAATCTACAATAGAAGATTTTTAATTTTCAATTGCAGCGAAAGAGTTATCGGTGAGAGTCGTTAAAGATGGATTAGTGCATAAGAGTTCCTATTTACAGTGCCTCACCACGAGGGCAGAGTTAGACACTAGGGTCGTTTTTTTAACGTAGAAAAATGAAACAAAATTAACAATTTTCTCAGTCGTGAAGGATTTCTCCTCCCCTGACAGAACAAGAAATTGAAGTGAAGAACAGATGGTATTTATTTGCTTCCCCACGAAAGCAAATTAGACACAAGACCGTTTTTAAATGGTGGGGAAAACCAGCTCCCCTAGTAAGGGGTACTCTGGCAGTGCTCAAATAAATAGTAATTGTCTCGGTATGAAGGATTTCCGCTACATTGACTAAGGACCAATTATTTAAGTGAATCGCCAGAACAGATACTACACTATGATCTTGGCCTGAAAGCCAATAACGTCGGCTGTTATGGGCTTAAGAGTTGGATTAGTACATAAGAGTTGCTGAAGATCCATCTCGCATATTTGGGAGCTAGTTGCTTTCTTTTTTCGATCGTAAATTGAGCCGGTGAAAATATCATTTTTGGACACCCACGTATCCTCAACAGTCACGCATCTTCTACGCACGCAATGTTTTTACGGCCATGTGTGGAGCGTTGCCTTTTGTTATGTATTGCTTAATTTGTGAACGTGAATGTATTTAGTCCTCTGTGCAGGCAGGTGCCCTTCACAGGTGTATATCGACCAACAAGCCGGATGTTATGCTTTAGGCCACGTGATTGTCTTTGCGCCAATTAACTGGGTGTTGTTTTTTTCGGCCAGTTATCTCCCGTACTCTAGACCAGATATTGATCACAAGCGCGAGAAAAAATATATCTACTCGAATCTCTCTCGTCTCCTGATTTCTTTCATTTATAGAACGTTAATCTTGTCACTTAATCACGGGAAAATAATTAAAAGCACCAAATGGTGGACATTTAAAAAAAAAGTATAGATTATTTATAGAAATCTCATTTTCATAAATAAATTCTTCTAGAGATGTTCACATACCCGAATGCTTCTCCTGTCTCTTGATTACTGACAAAAGAGTGAAGAAATTCGAAACGACGTGGATATTTTAAATAATTCATTAAGCCACTAATCTTATGATAAAGTGTATTTGAATAATAATCCTTAAGGATTTAATCTTACGTTAAGCCGGGCCGAAGCATCTCATTTAATTAATTCGTATGAGCTAGAATACACATTCCAAAACGAGTTCATAATACTGAGATCAATACCGACACGGCAACTTGTGCCTTGTACAAAGCATCACAAAAGATTTAAATGTGGGACCCACTCGGAGGTTACTCCTTGAATATCTAAATTAAAGTCAGTCTCTTTATCGTTTCTTTGTCATCGATAGCTTTCTTCTCACAAAAAATAACTATGATTCTGCTCCGTCATATTTTCTTGTGAGTTCTTACAGAAGAATAACATGTAGTTCGATATAATGGGCCTTTTCGATTCCGAAATAATCTGGTGATTATTTTAGGAGTCATTATTTTTGAGATAACCTCCAAATGAAAATCTAAGAAGTTAAGAGCTGATGTTTGCGGAGCCAATTAAAGAGTCACGTAAACTATTGATGCGACAATCACTAAAGACAGAAGTTTTATGTTAGATTTCAGAAAATAATTGTGAATTCCATTAACGATTACATAGGGTGACTTTTTAGGGAAGTCACGTTGTCGTTTATAATCATCAGATTTAATGTGATCATTCTCACTGAAAATGATGAAACTATAACATATCATTTTCTCCAGTTTACCGGTTATTTTACCGGTGACTTGCATTCCGTTTTTTGTTCACAATGTATTGTTGAAAATAACATTGTGCTTTAGTAATAAATCACCACAAAAGGGTTGATTTGCCGTAAATCAGACGCACTAAATAATATTTATTTTTAAAATATGTGGCGTATGTGATAGCACTAATGAACACCGCCGCGGCCTATAAAATCTATGCACGCTTCAAATACTATCTGATCGATTGTGACACAGAATAAATTTGGGGAATATAAGTATCTGTAATGTCGCTATATTTTATATATACACTAATGACTTGTATTCAACATATCATTTTTGAAATTATTGTAATTCGAAGTTAAATCACTCTCCAAATGTTTACTTCCTCTAAACCAGATAATTCAAAGTCTAACGAATATATTGTCATTTATGCATGAACATGGATTTCCTGAACCAATGTCAATTCGATCACGTTGAATAGAAGAAATAATAGACTTGATTCGACGAAGCTGAAGTGGTAGGAGCATACTTCAGGAGAAGGGGTTAGTAAAACGTATAAAATTAAACTATTATACCTTGGCCGTTGGGTCAGAAACAACATGTAATATCTCTTCTGCACTTCGTCTGTTCTGTCTTCGGTCAGTGAAGGAGACTTCCTTCTAGATTGAAACAAGTTTTATTTTTGTTCCAATTCATAATGCCCTCTTTGGGGAAGCTGGATTTACCCCACATTGAAAACTGTCCCCGTGTCTTTTATACATTCACATACGGATGGGTTTACGAATCTTTTATAAACGAGTGCCTTTGTTTTGAACTCAGATCCTTGATCGTCAGTAGATAAAACACTCGAACGCTGATGTCAGTTTATAAGAATGGTATATTTAAAAAGAGACAGGCACCAGAGCGACAGTTCATTTGTGTGCGAGTGAAAGAAAGGGACGGGCAAACTAGACACATCGTTGGTCTCGTTACACCTAGATCTATTGCGCGCGACATAGCCCATCCCTACTGGTGTTCATCGGTAAACGGCAACGTTATTTCTGCTTGATTGAGTTATCAGTCGAAAAGATACAAATTCCCCTGGACCGTAAATCACGTGGTTTCATCGACTTCCGTTTTCAGGACACTTTTGAACTTTAATGTCTCATTCAAACTATTCCATTTAAACACAGCCCTCGCTATTTAACATAACTTGACGGTGCAGAGCCAAATAATCAGGAACTAATGTAAATTACATAATAGATATGGAATTACATGAAAGCAGTCCAATAATTGATTTCTAGAAGAAATATCCTTCTAATTCAACTCCCACCTATGCATTGGAAGCCTCTTCAAGACAACTTTAATTTATTTTTAGAAAAAAAAGTTGGTGTGAGAATATTTTAATTACAAAAATATCTTAAGACAAAATTTATGCTAAAACTTATCCAAAACTTAGTCCAACAGAATGTGTATTTGCAAATCAGGTATGTGCAATATATATATATATATATATATATATATATATATATATATATATATATATATATATATATATATATATATATACTTGAGCTGGATTTGATTTTTACATAACTCATAGTGGTTGATATGCAGAAATTAAAAAGCAAAATAAAAATTGTTTATAAAAAATGTATCTATTGAAAATGTAATTTTTGTTAAATCGAGGAATTTTTAAATACACGAATTTGTTCGATATGATGATAAGATCACTGTTGCGACGTGCGGGTGTGGATTTAATACACACTCGAGGAGAAATATTTACGCCACTGATTTGTTGTCCGATGGTGAGAGTTGTCGACTGTCAATGCGACGGTTGTAGGTTCGATCTATGGCTGGGGAAAGGTGTATGTTTAGCCGCACTGATGGATTGTGATACAACGAAACAGTACTGTATGTGGATCACACACGCATACACACACACACACACACATATATATATATATATATATATATATATATATATATATATATATATATAAGGCTGATCGTCTGTCTGTGTGTCTGGTCACGAATAGGCTCCTACATGGTTGACTATTATAGAAAGCCGATCACATATAATGATAGAAGATGTATCGAGACACGGGAATGGGTATGTTTGATCTGGCATAATGATGATTCATTAAGATTGTAGTGTCTGCGTACGCGCCTGGTCCACAAAGTATGGAAATAAATAATGTAAAAATTTAAAAAAAAAACATTTACAAGTGTTTTTGATATAGATGCACATAATAATAATTTGATAAGTATGTTTTAACTTAATTAGGGATGGTATAATAAAATTGTGGGGTCTGCGTTCGCGCCTGGCCTCCATGGAATGGAAATAGGCACAAATTTTAATGAAGACTTTTCATATCTATCTGCGTAAGTATACTTTGATAATTATGTTTCAGTGTGCAGAAATATGGTATAATAAAATTATGGGGTGTTCGTTCGCGCCTGACCTCCACAGAATGGAAATATGTCACAAAGTTTAACAAGATTTTTTAATATAGATCCACAGAATATTGTGTTAATTGTTTCAGTGTGAACAGGTATGGTATAATAAATTATGGGGTTTATCTATTTTATTTTTACTTTTATCATATTTTGCTTTGGTTTTGATGCCCCCAAATTCGAAGCTATCTCTTTACAACCCTTCCTTTTCATACTTTCATAAATCAGAGTCCATTTTCTGTAGGCTATTTTGGAACCCAGTCAACGACGGGTACTTTTGCTAGTATATATATATATATATATATATATATATATATATATATATATATATATATATATACTCGGTGTCTCTTTTAATATATGTATAAATCACGTGTATCTATATAGTCTATCCTGTCGTCTAGTGTTCATGTAATTATATAAGGTTCATTTACGGGTGCGTGGTACACATATTCAATACAGTTCACCAAACGTACGAGGGACAGTACTTTTACAAGGAGATGAATAACATCTTTGTCTGCTTGGTACCAGACAAGGGGATACATATTTTATTGTGCGTGGCACGCTGAAATGAAGGCACCTTCTTCCGAATGGAAAAACCAAAGCGCCGAGGTATATTTAACAGATCTTTCTTTCCATGATATCCCGCGTCTCTAAGTTTGCACAATTCTGTAGAGTTCTTACATTTTCCTACTAATTGTACTACAGGGACAGAATCCCCCCCCCCTAGGCCACTAAGACTGCTGACTGCCATATACAGACTCATACAAAAACTGTTTTACATGACTATATCATCTCTTGCTTTGCTTTCTCTCTTAGGTCAGCTTAACATCAAATAGCCAGACCAATCCTATTGTTATTGTTCTAAATTAACTTTTTTTTAAAAACTAAAGTTCCAACCTTCATGATAAATATTTAAACGCAAATATTTTAATGTTCTAAATACCTATTCCATTTCAAGAACAATTTTCTCTTGGTGAAATGTTTCATAGTTTATAACACTGAACAATCTATATATATCTGAACAAGCCATATCTCGCTTCAACCTCACCGGGAAATCCGGCGTCGCCCGAGAGTCATATTATCTAACACTAATAGCATCCTCTCTGTTGTATTTTCAACGATACTGGTAGGTAGATCTCCGTATTGTTGCTGATTGGTGGCGTAGCTTTTCCAGGATACTAGCGGTTAAAATTGACACTTTTGTGCTTATTAAAAAAAAATCGGATTTTTATAAAACTTTCTGAAAAGTTGTAACTCATTTCTATATAATTTTGTTTGTCTGTACTTTGCGATAACTCTTGGATGTGCTCCAGGGGCTCTTTTAGGGTTAATAAAAACACTCAATTGTTGGGACTATTTTACCATATTTGTCCAAAATTTTCTGTGTATGTCTATTTAGCAGTTTTGCTTGGTGCTGAACTCAAATTTTAATATTTGAGTTAAGGCCTTGGGGACATTTAGGGCTAAATTTAGAGGGGGCAATGATGGACTTAGTCATTTCTTTTTTTTTTGCATGGTGCAGAACTCAAATTTACATATGTTAAGGCGTAAAACTACATTTTCACCAGGATTTGACGTCCTCTGAGGGGGGGGGGGCAAGTGCTGAGCTTTTTATGCCTCATTCACTGTGCACTCACGGGGTACCATGCATGCTTTACTTGTTTTCCTCAAAGTCTTTCTGTATGCACTCAATCAATGATCTAATATATTTGCAGCTTTCGACAACTTTAAATTTAGTGCCATCACGTGCTTATAACCCGATTGTATGTGCCTTATTTAAAGGTTACATTTCAGTTTTCTTTGTATTTTAATGTAAAGCTACTCATCTTGTATCTTGTTCGAACAGATTTAGGATTTCTTGAGTATGGTCAATTACTTCCGTTAACATAACTAGAGCATAAGCGAAATCAAAAACGGTAATCACAAATGGTGGAACTCATTTACGTTTTCTGTTTTTGTAGACTGAATCCTAGTTCTAACTCGGCCCTGTCGGTGGGGCATTAGAATACGCCGACTACTCCCCTGCAGAGGGTAAAAGTCCCTGTATGGGGGTCCTGGATATGACCTTAAACTATATCCAGTGGTGAGGCTCCAGCTTGTGGGCTTTGGGGAGTATGGAGCCACCCTTTAATTACCATTGTTTCCAGGTCCACTCTGACCCGGAGTGGTAGTACCTGTTAGGGTCCCAACTATGGGTTAAATAGAAACCGACGTGAAAACAACAAATTAACCAACCAACCTAGTTCTAACTCCTTAACAGCAAAAGTGTTGCACGACGCCTATGCAATGTTGTCCGGAAACAAATAGGGAACCCACAAGTTGTAGCCTCAGTCACAAAGGAGACAAAGAATAAGAAAGAACCTTGACTCGCTTTTTTCTCTGTAACAACATTTATTTCCCCATTAGTACTCTCATTGTCTGCAACAGTTTTGGTCATATATCTTAAACTTTGGCTAATTGCATGAGTTAAATATGAACTTGCATCCAATTAATAGTTTAGAAATATACGTTCGCTATATGAATTTTTATTTGGATGTTAAATAGTTCAAAACGGTTGATATGCTGTAAATTGACGACCCAATATAAGCCTATTTGTTGGATTCAATTGGTTGTCATTTTGCTTGAAGCCCAAGTTTGTGTTTTTTTTTTTTCTCGTAACATTCTACCTTTGTTCTCCTTCGACTGAAAGTGGAGTAGACAATCAAAGAGGGACTAAAAAACGAACGGATGGCGCGTTTTCTGCTTGGCCGACAATAGATTGCAATGATCACCGAAACTCTGGAAGGGAAAACTGTTAATCGACAGAATGAAAAAATGAGAGTCAAGTAGGCGTGCTATATTTGCTGGCAGAATCCGTCGAAGAGATGCCGGAGTGACGTCAGCGAGACATCGACGAGTCAAAAAGGCAGTGAGGCGTCGAGAAAAATGTCTGAAAAATTTTGTTTCCGTTGCAGAGGAAAGGCAATTTTGCGCGTGCACACATACATGTATTCTGAACTGAATATTAGCAGTTATGACGTGTATTAATATCTGTTTGTGTACCAAATAGTTTGCGTGTGTTTTCTCTCTCTCTCTTTGTCCGCGGAGTTACGGCGAAATACTTTCCTTCTCGTCAGAGGGAGAAATGAACAAAATACATAAAGAAATTTTGCATGTAAAGCATTTAAAGAAACTAAGTTTGAAAAGGATTAAACTAGCGTGAAAGTGAGATGTAGAATAATAAAACAGATGGAGTAAAAAGAAAAAATGGTTTCATGTGAGAATGTGTTTCCATGGTTGTTGAGTCCAAAATCAGGTGAATCCAAAAAAGTGATAGAAATAAAATATCCATATTTATAGTAGTACGAGAGCATGTTGTTGGTAATTATAAATGGTCCAAATAATATATATATATATATATATATATATATATATATATATATATATATATAGGTATATATATATATATATATATATATATATATATATATATATATATATATATAGGTATCTATATATAATTTGTTTATTTATTATTTTTAAAACAGTAATCTACGTACACGCGTGTTCCGAGGTAACTACCTCCCATCAGCGTAGCTCGACTGTTTCTAGGGATCGAACTTCAGATCATGTTTACCACAGTCCGACGCCTTAACCGTTAGGCCAGGAACCCTAGATGACTTTATTGTTTATTTTTCTCGCTTATAAATTTAGATTTGTTGTTGTTTTTTTTCCAACCGATAAATGCAGTTAATAGTGGCTTCGCCACACACACACACACACACACACACACACACACACACACACACACACACATATATATATATATATATATATATGGCGAAGCCACTATTAACTGTATTTATCGTGGCATAATCACGTTGACATTTTTTTTTTCGATATTTTTCAAAATTGTCTAGGTTCGATCTATAAGTTTCTCTAGCGAGCGCTTTCGATAGGAATACTTCCATCATCCCCAGGCATATTGTTTTGCAAAAATTATGTTTTGAATTATATATATATATATATATATATATATATATATATATATATATATATATATATATATTTGTTGCGGTCACGTGCTGGCTTATTACAAGTTAGATGGGCGGACTTTTTTTATTATATACATATACAAATATGCATATTTAAAATTTAAAATACTGTCCTAGGAATTTCAAAATATTTCTATTGTACTCGTAATTTACACTATTTATCTGAGACTTTCTTTTGTCTTAATATATAATGCTTCAAGTCAAGTGAACCTAGAACCGTCGTGTTGACAGTCGGCAGTTCTCCCACTCGACCATGGAATCGACGCCTGTAAATAACTCGTCGGAATGTCTATTTAAATAGACACCCGCCACCACTTTTATAGTGCCCAAATCGCAAACAAACAAACAAACAAACAACGAGCTTCGCATTTTCAGCCAATTAAGTAGCGGGTGAGATTATTTGCGACAGTGCTCTATCAAAAGAGGGGGCCTTAAAAAAAAAAAATATATATATATATATATATATATATATATATATATATATATAATGTAGATGTCATATATTAACGTCGCTTGTCACGTACCCTGGTAGACAAAGATACTGTCTATTGAGATATTAATTCGATCCTAGATTTTGAATGAGTACTCGTGTAGCCACAGTGAAACTTTGATACCTGGAAAGAGTCCGTTTGTGGATATTCCGTTTTCCCGCTGTTGAATACAATCTGCGTGTTTTCTCTTTGCGTCCATTTAATTGGTATTAATATAACTTAATGTCTTCGCTTGTCTTGCTGGTAGAGAGAGGTTAAATAGCAGCTGACACAATCAACGATGAATCCCTCGACTGTTAGTAATTTCCATTTCATACACTGATGAGGACTGAAGTTAGAAACACGTTTATATGGATTTAAAGGCAATGATTAATGTTTATTGAAATACACTCTCATCTCTCTTCTCTCATCATCGCACGTTCTATCTCTCATTCTCGTCTCTCTTTCTCTTTCTACTCTCCTTTTCTCTTTCTCTCTCATGCTCACTCTCTCGTTTTCACTCTTTTCATATATATATATATATATATACACACACACACACGACTTTTTTATTCGCCTTTTCACTGTTAGCGTTTAATGCTCCGATGAATTCATTAAACGAAATATTGACCAGTAAATATTGGAACAATTCAAAATCACCGGCGCATGCGTGTTTGTTAACTTGTTTGTGTTAAGCTCTAAATAATGACAAAGACCAGTGTTGAGGCAGCATGGGAACGTGACAGAAGATGGACCGGGCATTTTGTCTTCCACTACATCTTCGTTTTCATCTCTTTTGTCTTCATCTTCTTTTTTTTTTGTCTTTAAGTTCTTTTACTTCTTCGTCTTTTCTTCTTTCTTTGTCTTTTACTTCTCCTTCTTCTTCGTTTTTTTTGTCTTCTACTTGTTCATCGTTTTTAGTTTTTACTCTTTTTCATCATTTTTTTCTAAATATTTTTAATGTTTTTTTTTAAATATTTTTCATCGTTTTTTTTTTAAATATTTTTCATCGTGATTTTTAAAAAATATTTTTCATCGTTTTTTTTTTAAAATATTTTTCACCTTTTGTTTAAAAATATTTTTCATCGTGTTTTTTAAATATTTTTCATCGTATTTTTAAAAAATATTTTTCATCGTATTCTTTTTAAATATTTTTCATCGTGTTTTTATAATATTTTTCATAATTTTTTTAAAAATATTTTTCATCGTTTTTTTTAAATATTTTTCATCGTTTTTTTTATATTTTTCATCGTTTTTTTTTAAAATATTTTTCATCGTTTTTTTAAAATATTTTTCATCGTGTTGTTTAATAGTTTTCCTCGTTTTCGTCTTTTTCATCGTTTTTTTTTCATCTTTTGCATCGTTTCTTTCGTTTCTTCAGTATGTGATTTTTGTGAAAAAAAAAGATAGATTGTAAAATTAGTCATTCTATCGAACATGATTGTATATCACTCATTATCGCAAAGTATTAGATTTGAATCAGTGTCTTTTCTAAGGATATTAGTTCAATTATCGCGACTAAGCTATAATACTGAAAATTGATAATAAAATATAACATTTTATGTGGATACATGTAATAATACACCCTCTCTCTCTCTCACACACACACACACACACACACACACACACACACACACACACACATATATATATATATATATATATATATATATATGAATGTGTATGTCGTCTATTAACCTAGGATCACATTGATTAAAGCAGAAAGATGTGTTTTTACCAAGCCAGTTCAGTATAAAAAAATAAACAGACAATATCCAATATCAGTCCACCTATACTCACCATATTACTCACCATTTTTCTTTTCTTTTTAATACTTTCATTTTTCGACAGTTAATAAAGAGAAAGAAGAAATGCAAGTATTTGTGTGCGTGCGAGGTAGATGCCGTATGACGTAAGTGAATGGGGAACAATCAATGTGCATAGTTATATACACAAGCTGATAAGAGATGGATCATTTGGGGAGTTAATTACAAATTACAACGCATTAGAATAATTAAAATGTATTCTTTTTCAAGCTATAAATGACAGAAACACATTTTAACATTTAAGTTATATACACTTTTATTACTGAATGATTTTCATATATACAAATCATTTAAAAGAAATCAACACTCAATAAGTAACATCATTTGAATCTTACATTAAAGAAAATCTATTTTTATAATTAGTTCGATTTTGTTGTTATAGAATCGTTTTTAATTGTTCTATTTAGAAATGTTATTTAACATTTGATTCATTTAATTTATTTTTAAAGTAATTAATATTTCATTTAATTTATTTTCAATTATCAGTAGCTTACGCAAATTGCGTTTAAAACCGGAAGTAAGCTTATTCATTTAAACTTTAGGAGTTATTTACCCTTTGAGCTGTGAGAGTTACTTCATAATTGATTTTCATAGACCAATATTGATGTTTTTTATGCTTCCCTAAGGCCAACATGTGGCCACTTTTCGTAACACAATCACAAATAGTATGTGATTAAACCTTCCGTCTGGCAATATCTTTTGACCGGGTAAGGCCGGGTATACACGGATAGTTTTTAATAGGAATGCATGATGCGCTTTTTTTTTTTTTTTTTTGGTTATATGTTTTATGAATATGTGACGATAACTATTTAGATATTCTTTAAAATAAGCACACTTTTATTAAAATGAATCAAGTTGTTATGAAAACAAAACTGCCTTATTTGTAAATTATAGGATTAGTGGACGTGATGAAGGATTTCATTAAACAAGAAAATTCATCCGGTGATGGCCGACTATTTATAATCCACTGATCCCTTTACCCCTACCTCCGCCATTTTGATAAACATTGCTCTGTTTTATGTTTTTTTGTTCCTGTTATTATCTTCTCATTAAACTAATATTTCTTCCGCATATTGATTCGCAAACTCATTTGATAGCCGCCCCTTTTCGTCAAACAACATGCGATAATCAAGAAATTCATTATCGCCATTTTTCTATCCACTCGGCCTTTCGTAATTAACGTCTTGACACATCGTCTCACACAATTTAGATTAAGGTTTACTTTTTTGTTTTCTTAATCCAAGTGCAAATCGTTATGAGAGAGAGAGGAGGATCAAGAGTACGCAGTTTTTACAAGAGTACGAGGGCGAAGTCAAAATTGGGTTTTGTAAACTGACTCCTATGAAATTTGTTTTTCGATTCGACACCTCGAAAATAGGGAGTCACAATCAAGAGTGTGCTCTTTTGGAAGGATTTCAGTGCTGTAAGACCGACTTCAGATTCAATAGTTTTCAATCGATTTCCAAAGTTTAAGAAGATGAATGTAGATGTTATAGATGTTTCTTTGTTTTTAATGCTAACTAACTCTCGTGTCAAGTCGTATTTTTCAGTAGACTCAAACTTCTGATATGAGTAGTCAGTTAGTTTGGCTGGTGGTTTGGAGGAAAGATATTAGTCTACGGAGTCAGTTTGTGATTGAGTTCGAATATCCCGACCAACAATACTTATCACTTCCTACACTGATGGTTGCGTAAGCATGAAACACTAGTGTCTGTAGGTATAAAAAATTGTTAATATTTATTTGAAAAATATTAGTTATAAGGTTATTTCAAGAAATTAAAATTGAGCACTGTTTAGGGAACTAAGAAAAAGCGGTTAATTTCCGGTCGTCGAATACTCTCTGTTTATTATGCATGACCTACTGGCGTGGCATTTATAGACATTTAATTTCCCTCAATTCACGTGTTAATTGTTGGTGGCTTGGTGGAAAGATGCTAACCTAAGGAGTTAAGTGTAAGTTTGTGACTGGGTTCGAATCTCTCGATCGGCAGAAATTATCACTTCTGATACTGATTATTGCGTAATTATGAAATTATTATTGCGTAATTATTAAAAAAAACCCTGTTATTATTTATTTGATATATATGGACCCCGATGAGCGAAAAGACTTATAAATTCACTAAAAACATTTTATTTTTAAAGAGCCTATAATTCTTTCGGCCTACCACCAAAATATTTATAATAAACTGTTGTAATTTGTTTAAAAGCTGCAGAATGTGGTTTTTAATTTCTCAAAACGCATAAAATGTATGTTAAAAAAGGCGGTCTATTGTTAATAAGTAAATAAATATCTATTCGCATAGATTTTAAATTAAATAAATCAATAGCCGAATCTAGTACATTTTATTGCACATTTAAAAAAATGATGAAAAAATATAGGGAAATAAGGTTTCTGAGAGTTTAGGCTGGAAATTATTTTGTTTTTACTGAAATCTTCATTCAAATCAATAATGTTTATGTGACTTTGTCTTCTTTTCAGTATGTTACTTTTATGATTTATATAACTATTATTATTATTGCTATTATTATTATTATTATTATTATTATTGCTATTATTATTATTATTATTATTGCTATTATTATTATTATTGCCATTATTATTATTATTATTATTATTATTATTATTGCTATTATTATTATTATGATTGCTATTATTATTATTATTATTGCCATTATTATTATTATTATTATTATTATTATTATTATTATTATTATTATTATTATGATTAGCATTATTATTAGTGTTATTATTAGTAGTATTATGATTATTAGTAGTATTATTAGTATTATGATTTTAACGATTATTACGATTAGTATTAGTATTATAATTATTAGTAGTATTATTATGATTATTACGATTATTATTACGATTATTATTATTATGAATGTCATTATAATTATTATGATCATTATGACTATTATTAATATTATGATTATTATGATTATTATTAGTATTATAATTATTATGATTTTTATTGGTTTTATAATAATAATAATAATAATAATAATAATAATAATTATTATTATTATTATTATTATTATTATTATTATTATTAGCGGGATATGTGAAAATTACACAGCGGCATCTTTTATATGCAATATATAGCTGCTGGGCATTCTGTGAATGTTCAGCATCAATGAAGACCCTTCGATATTATTGTAGCCCTTTTGTTAAAACTGTAAAACGCTTTATCTAAGTAATCTGGTTACTGTAGTGTCAAAATGTATCTGGTTATCACAATTTATCTCCAATATTCTGTCTGTCATATTTCCATGGTATTGACGGCTGTCATATTTCCATTGTATGGACGGCCGGCGCGAACAGAAACCCCACGATGTCATTATACTATCTTTAGACAGAACAGATACTACCCTTGGATCCTAGCAATAAGACCAAGAAGGTATATTTTTGTTTTACATACGTCTAAAAAATGACAGAATGTCATTTTATTAATTTTATTTTTTTACATTGTGTCTTCAGTGATCGGGAGATCCTATTTATTAAGGAGGGTAGCTGATAACATACTACAAACATTAAATTAGTATGTAGATATATTCTAATTTAATGTTCGTAGTGTGTTACCACCTTCTATCCTCCTTTTTAATAAATAGGGTCTCCCGATCGAATAATTTACAATCTGGAAACCACGTAGCACGTACGTACGGCCATTAAAGATACTATGGTATTAATGCATAGATTATTATTATTATTATTATTATTATTATTATTATTATTATTATTATTATTATAATTCTCACGTGAGCCATTAACCGATGATCACTCTCTGAGAAAAACAGCGATTTTCTTTGCAGTGAAAACAAATCTTTTCAGAGGCTGGGTAATCTCAAAAAAAGAAAAAAATGACAAAACATGAAGATAATTGATGAGGGAACCTAACAGGAACTAAATATTATTATCGCAAAGACAAGAGATATCTTTTTTATTATTGAGAAAAAACAAGATTATCGGTAGAAGGAAAACAGACAGAAGGAAAAGAGTTTCAAGATTCTGCAGCTCTTGGAATGAAGCCACTGGAATAGGAAGCTGTATTAACGTAAGCTATAAAACAGTCAATTGATGGAGACCACTAGGCTGATGAATCAAACGAGCTGGAACAAAGTAAACCGGGAATAAAACAATTCTGATGAACACATGTCATAATAGTATTTATATAAAAAAAAAAACTGAGACAAACATCACCTTTTGTCATAAACCCAGCTTCTTCTTCAACATATAAATTATCACTTATGAAGGCAATGAATCAGTTTATGTAAGACAGGATCGGCAGTTATACTCGCAGTTATTAATCCATTTTTTTTTTTTTTTTTGTGGAGCGTTGTAAAAGTGTGTGAGTCAGCACGGTATGGCCTTTTGATCGGCTTTATTCTGTTTTGGTATCATTCCTCCCAATTCTTTCAGGTACTGCACCAGTATTGACTTCTAAATCACTTTGTAGGCGTTATTACAGCTAAGGGAACACGCGAAGATTGCCAACATCCTTAAGAAAAAGTAATGTTATGAAACTGACAGAATTCGAAGTTGACACAGGTTGTCAGTTTGTGTCCTCATCAATTTCTTCATGATCACTTCTCATGGTTGTTTTTTTTTTAAATTTTTTATCTATAACTAACACTTAATGTCCATACATTTATTATTATTATTAGACTGGGTTAGTGTTCAGGAGATATAAAAAATAGTTTAAGATACATCCGTAACTATAATTAAATAAAACATTATTAATTTTATTTTTCAATTGGAATTCATTATTGAGATGAGTATTATTTATTAATTTATTTATTGCGGACTATTATCCTCATCTTTATTAGTTGTTGTTTCACGACGTTTCGGCCAACTTTTCATCTGGCCTTCGTCAGGTGGTAACCGCGACGGGATATGGATGGCAGTAATTACTGAGAATGCAGTTAGAAGATTCGGAGTTCCTATCCCGTCGTGATTACCACCTGACAAAGGCCAGAGGATTAGTTGGCTGAAACGTCGTGAAACAACTTTAGTCTGCAATAAATAAATTAATGAATCATTAAGTTACGATATTTTGTTTCGTATGATTTTTACGTTTCAGAATTTTTGAGATGAGGATTTATTATTCGTATTATTTAGATTATTTGGATTATTGTTCTCGTCTTGAGCATTATTTTTACAACTTTTTGGTCGATATAACATCTGCCCTTCAGGGGTATCTTGTTGAACTAGAGAAACTTCGGGTGACTAAAAACAATAATTTTAAGACTTTTAAAATTCATACAAGAATTGCCTGCAAGGACTCGTTGCGTAGTGGTTAAAGTACTTTGTTAAATTCAATTGTAACGTTACTCTTCTGGAGGTTGAAGGTTTAATTCCCAGTTTAGGCGACATTCAAAATATACTTGCGAATTACTTAGGACTGTTACCCAGTCATGGCTGAAGGGGAGAGAGCATGCTACCTCGTGAATTAAGTAAAGGTTTCTGTTCGAAACTCCTTGCGAAGGAAGAAGGTCTGAGGTTATATCGACTATGAATATGAGAACAATAGTCTAAAGAATCCAAATAATGTGTATGGTTATTTTTAAGTTGTGTTGATTTCCTGATATCATTAGATAATCACGACAGAGACTAAGTAAAGGTTGCCAACGTCATCAATGAGAGAGTTGCTATCAAATTGACAGGGTTCGAACACGGGACGCTAGATTGTCAGGCCGCGCCAGTATTGACTTCTAAATCACATTGTAGGCGTTATTACAACTAAGAGTAGGACAGAAAATTAATACAGACCTGTCTCTCTCACACTCTTGATTGCATTGTGCCTCATTTGTCAAATTATAACCTTAATTTATGATAAATAAATGACGCAAAGAGCTGTATTTGTTCTAACAGTACAGGGAGATCTTTCTAGATTGGGATTTTTTTTTCCAATCCAAAGTACCTCTTTTGTGTGTGTGTGTGTGTGTGTGTGTGTGTGTGTGTGTGTGTTTTCCACGTTCACAATCGATCTCATGTCTCTGCTATAGTGAGGGGCAAATAGACTCGTACAACAAAAAGTTTTATTGTCTAAGCTTTATATTTACATAGTTTTAAACATGGTTGTATTTTTATTGCCCTTTGTTCACTCTAAATTGCTTACTGGGTTTGGGAGTTGAACAACAAGGTGTTTATTCAAATAAGATATACATGTCTGCACATTGATACAGCAGGAGAAAAAAAGAACAAGCAAGAAAATATTAACATAAAATCTTTAACATCTGAGGACTTCTACATGAAGGATAAATTTGTACTGCTAGTCAAGTAGGTTATGGGTATTTACGTTGAGCGGATATAAGTGCAGTAAGTTCTTCGGAGCACATTCTGTGGAAGTACTTGTAAAATAAGTACTGAGATGCAACAGTGAGACGATGGGTGCGGGACCTATTAAGTCTGCCATTCTTGTTACACTCTGTTAAAAAGATAAAGGTTAGTGTTATTTATTATTTTATTTATTTATTTATTTGGATCCTTTGAGATCAGGTCTTCATAATTTACGTATTCATTTTTTGCAGACTGTTATCCTCATCTTCATAGTTGTTGTTGCACCACGTTTCGGCCAACTCATCATCTGGCCTTCTTCAAGTGGTTAACCGCGACAGGTTAGAAATGCTGAGTCTTGTAACTGTATCCCCAATAATTACTGCCTTCCATAGGTTTTGTTGTCTCAAATTCATTTTTTTGCGGACGGTTATCCTCATATTTATAGTTGTTGATTAGAGACAACAACTATGGAAGGCAGTAATTATTGGGGATGCAGTTACAAGACTCAGCATTTCTAACCTGTCGCGGTTAACCACCTGAAGAAGGCCAGAGGATGAGTTGGCCGAAACGCAGTGAAACAACAACTATAGAGATAAGGATAACAGTAAAAAAAAACAAAAAAAAAACAAGAAACAAGAAAAAACCCTAAAAAACAACAATGAATGCAAGACAACAACAACAACAACAACTATGGAATCTTTTTAATAGTATTACATCCAGCATCTGAAGGTATCCTCATCACACATTTGCTGATCCCATGAATATTCGATAAGTATTGCAGAATAAATCAAAACAAACGTTTACATTTTAAGAGAAACAGAAATTAGATGGCCGCGAAATACATAACCGTGCACAGCAGTTATGAAATACAAATTCAAACAAACCGTGGAAAAAAATAAAAAGGAGAAAGGTGAATCCAGTAAATAAATACGGAAAACGATCCCTTAAGGCTAAAGGAATTCTCGAAAGAACAAAATAATGTCTAATATCCGCTTCTTTTCTCGATGTCATTCAGCCTTGTTTTAACAATTTATGTTTGAAATCTTTTATTGTCGTTGTTTGCTTGTTTCGAGCCATTATAATACATGGCAGAGAAACAATGTTTTGCTGGCAGAAATCAATCTTAGCATTTTCCCCTGTGTGTATGTATCGTTTTATTTTCATTACCTCTTATATATGTAAGGATAGATATGACATATAATATACAGAGAGAGAAATATAAATATGTGTGTATATGTACTTTTCTTATATATACACATAGCCTGTTTATTATCCAAACTTATTTTGTTTCTTAAAATAGATAGATAATGTAGTCGCCGCCAGAAAAGAAAAAACAACCATAAAAAACCAGATAGGGAAGTTTATGGCGATGAGGGTATAATATTACTTCAGATCAAAGCGAAAATTTAGGCCAATAAACAACCGCCAAGTTAAGATAATACCAATGACTTCCCGTTGCTACAGCTTGACCACATGAGATCATACTTCCCCTCCTCCTTCAACTGCTAACCCCTACTCCCTTCCTCCAACACATCTCCCTCCAAAACGCATACTGCTCACTTACACAAAGTATACCCCCACTTTATTTCAAAGCATACACCACACCCGAATATCTTATAAAAAACGAATATAATTTTGACTCGCTTTTCAGTATCGCTCCTTTTTTGGTCAGATGAAGTTGTCTCTTTGAATTAGGATTCCACTGCAACATGTATGACAATATGTAACCAATAATGTTTGTATAATAAACAAGCAATATACCAGCTCTGTCCTCCATTGAGCACTCTTTAATAATCACGCAAGTTTCATTGGATTTACTTCTAGAAAACCAATCTATACAACCATTACACACACATAGACACACACACATTACCACACACATAAACACACACATTAACACACACATTCACACACACATACATATATGGCGGTTTATTAATAAGTATATATATATATATATATATATATATATATATATATATATATACAGTGATGATCATATTTATTGGCACGGTAAAATAAAAGTTAAATTTTGTCTAATAAATTCTAAAAAAGGGATTAAATTAAAGAAAATAACAAAGTATATTATGTATTTTTAACTGGCCTTTCCGATGCAGCAATCGGATTTTAGAAAAAATAAATAACAAAGGAACAACAAACATAATTGCAAAAAACCCTTGTTCAAAATTATTGGCACGACTTTGTTTTTCTTTTAGTATCAGTATAATATCAATCAATTTCCGGTTTACGTGCTTTCTGAACTTTTTATAGCCATGTTATGCTTGTTTAACGCTAATTCAGTGAATAATTTTTTTCAGATAATTTTTAGATAGCGATTTATTTAAACTATTATAAGTGACTAAATTATAATTTTCAATCGCCATGGTTAAAACTAAGGAACACAGCGAAGACGTCAGGAAGCTTGTTGTAGCATGCCATACCAATGGGGAGGGCTATGATAAGATTTCAAAGAAGCTAAACCTTCCCAAATCCACTGTTAGAGCCATAATAAACAAGTTCAAATCGCAAGGCCACGTTATGAGTTTAGAGGGTAGAGGGAGAAAAAGGATTCTTTCCCCAAGAGATGAACGGAAAATTGTTCGACAAGTAAAACAAAACCCAAGGATCTCTGTTGGGGAGATTGTTGATGAACAGAGCACCTCTGGAGTGAATGTATCTCGACATACAGTTGGTAGAGTTTTGAAGAGAGCTGGTTTAAAAGCATGTCGTCCGAGAAAGACTCCCTTATTGAAGCCTATGCACCTGAAAGCAAGGCTAGCCTTTGCAAAACGTCATATTGATAAAGATGTTGCATTCTGGAAACGTGTTCTATGGACTGACGAAACGAAAATAGAGTTATTTGGCCATAATAAAGTGTCTTATATTTACAGAAAATCTGGCGAAGCTTTCCTGCCTAAGAACACCATACCCACAGTGAAGCACGGTGGAGGCAGTTTGATATTTTGGGGATCCTTTGCTGCCTCTGGACCAGGGCGACTTGTTAAGGTCAC
>NC_136498.1:75283759-75346259 GCF_053919585.1 Euprymna scolopes
TGTGGGCCAGCGCCAAGTCTTTCTGCCACACCCTGGGTTTGCCAGCAGCCACCTGATTGTATCAAGGGATCACCACACTCTTCAGAATATCCAGATACACTTTGATGTTGACTTTCAAGCCAACTTCAAAAAGGAATAGCACTCTGGCTAAATAAAAATTGTTTCAGCCGCTCCATCGGCATTTCCTGAATAGGCGCATCAGACGATTAACAATAAACTAATCCCTTCTCCAAAAGCGAAAAGGTAAAGCCTAGGAAGATGTATCTCTAAAAGCTGTACAGTATGACATATCGCAGACAACAAAGCCACCCCAGTCCCAGCGTAATAAATCTACACAAATATATATATATATATATATATATATATATATATATATATATATATATATATATTGCTTTGAAAAGTATGAATGGAGTCATTATGGGTGAGAAAAAAAACAAAAAAAAAACAAGAGAAACGGGAAATTGTATAGAGACAAATCGACTAAAAAGAATTATAGGTAAAAAAAAACATCGAATAAAAAGGATCCATACGAAATTTTGTGTAAAAAAAAATTAAGGGATCTAGAGGTTAACCTTTCGACCGACCCTTTTCAATAGATCTCGTCGGTAAGTTACATTAAGTTAACGAATGAGAATGGAAAAAGGGGAGGAGATGAAGTCGAGAGAAAAAAAAAACATATATAATTAAGAAAATCGGTTGTCTACAAATAAGTATAGACAAAACAGAAAAACCAGCGTACATGTAGACTTTTTTTTTTTTTTTTTTTTAAAGTTCTTTAAATAACTCTAATTTATGTGAAAGTTCTTTTTGTTTACATAAAGCTGGTTTGCGCATCAACACACTGACGGCCTCCAAGATGTTGAGGTGCTGTTTGTTCCGGGCTTTATGTAAACTGCGAAAACATTCATCAGAATATGCTTGGCCACAAGTTTTATTTTCGTACAAATGAACACCAATTGACGATTCGTTTTATATCATCCGGGCCTTTAAGGAATACATCCGGGCCTTTACGGAATACATCCGGACGAACACCAATTCTCGACACACAAAATTTCGTATGGATCCTTTTTTATTCGATGGTTTTTTTTTTTTTTTTTACCTATAATTCTTTTTAGTCGATTTGTCTCTATACAATTTCTGGTTTCTCTTGTTTTTTTTGTTTTTTTTTCTCACCCATAATGACTCCATTCATACTTTTCAAAGCAATATTAAAATTGTGTACCACGAAACATCTGTTTAAATATATATATATATATATATATATATATATATATATATATATATATATATATATATATATATATATATATATATATATAGTAAGTTTCGTCAGGCTTATACCTGACGAATTCTCACGAGAATGAAACGCGGAATATTCTATGTAGCTTAATTGCCATTTATATAACTTACCTAACTTTCATACTTAATTACTACCTAGCTCTACCTATGTATCGAGCAATGTTGAAGTAAATATTGAAAAAATTACGCATGAAATTATATCTTCGTATATTAATTTATGTGATTTAATGAAGTAATTATATCTATCTATATATATATAAAAGTGAACGTGTTTGTTTGTGTGTCTGTGTCTGTGTACATTTCCCTACGCAATAACTCTGCTAATTTTAAGTCTACAGATTCGAAAATTGATATACAGGGTACTGAGATTCGGGAAAATCGATGTGATCGGTTTTTGGCCAGAAATTTGGCTGTTAAGGTGTCAAAGTTCAACGATTTGATCTTGAGAACTCTACTAAACACCTCTGACAATTTTGGTTCTACGCACTTGAAATTTTAGATATAGGTTCCTTGGACATGGATCTAAGTTAATACCTTGATTTGAGCCCAAAACAATAAATTTTAAGGGGTCATAATAGGGGTCAAAGTTTAAAAAAATTGACCTTTGCGATCTCTTCCAAATTACTCAGACAATTTCTGGTCTAAATATTTGAAATTTTACATAAAGGGTATTCAGAGATAGGGCAAGCTTTTTCATCAGTTTGGGTGGAAAATTTTTAGTTACCAATATATAAATCTATGTATGTATATCTGTTTGCATGTCTGCCTTAAACTTTCAATAGAGCCGACAGATTTTACCAAGATCAGTATCGTTTTAAAGTTCGACCTTTCATGCGACAAATATCGAAAAATTGGCTAAAAACATTAATATCTTCCCCTTCAACTTTTCTACAGGGGGGGGTCACTTTTTTCGCGGATATTTTTGAAAGTTATCCTCTCCTTTAGATTGTCTAGCCTTAATTTAAAAAAATGTCGCTTCCGGTTTGGCGGTGGTCGTAACAGCATACACGTTAGGTTTTATCCCGTTTTTTTTTACCTCCTTTGCGGTACGGGTTCGAGCCTGCCTTCCTACTACCACTTTTTTTTTTGCTCAACATACACATCCAAACACCCGGGCAACGCCGGGCTGAAATGCTAGTATATATATATAGACTAATAAACTATATATATATAATATATATATACATATACACACAGACACACACACACATACATACATATATATAGAAGTGAACGTGTCTGTGTGTCTTGTGTCTGTCTGTCTGTCTGTGTACATTTCCCTACGCAATAACTCTGTCAATTTTCAGTCTACAGACTCGAAATTTGATATACAGGATACTGAAATTTGGAAACATCTTTTCGATCAGTTTTCGGCCAGAAATTTGGCTGTTAAGGGGTCAAAGTTCAACGATTTGACCTTTGAGAACTCTACCAAACTCCTCCGAACATTTGGTGTCTAAACACTTGAAATTTTAGATATAGGTTCCTTGGACATGGATCTAAATAACTTGACTTGAGCCCAAAACAATAAGTTTTAAGAGGTCATAAAAGGGATCGAATTTTAAAAAATTAAACGTTTTTTGTTTTTAGTTTAGTTGTTTTGTTTTGTTTTTTTTGCTCAGCATACACTTCCAAACACCCGGGCAACGCCAGGTACCCATGCTAGTATATCTATAAAAGTGAACATGTCTGTGTGTGTGTACATTTCCCTACGCAATAACTCTGTCAATTTTCAGTCTACAGACGCGAAACTTGTTATACAGGGTACTGAGATTTGGGAAATTCGATGTGATCGGTTTCGGCAAGACATTTCGCTGTTAAGGGGTCAAAATTCAACGATTTGACCTTTGATAACTCTACCAAACTCTTCCGACAATTTTGGATCTAAACACTTGATATTTTAGATATAGGTTCCTTGAACATCGATCTAACTTAATAACTTGATTTAAGCCCAAAACTATAAATGTTAAAGGGTCATAATAGGGGCCAAATTTAAAAAAATTACCGTTTTTTTTTGTTTGCTCAGCATACACCTCCTAACCCCCAGGCAACGCCGGGCCGAAATACTAGTATATCTATAAAAGTTAACGTGTATGTGTGTGTGTGTGTGTGTGTACATTTCCCTACGCAATAACTCTGTCAATTTTTCGTCTACAGATTCGAAATTTGATATACAGGGTACTGAGATTTGGGAAAATCGATGTGATCGGTTTTTGGCCAGAAATTTGGCTGTTAAGGGGTCAAAGTTCAACGATTTAACCTTTGAGAACTCTACCAAACTCCTCCAACAATTTTTGGTCTAAACACTTGACATTTTAGATATTGGTTCCTTGAACTTGTTATATGGTGAAGAAAAAGGTGATTTCACGTGAATGGATAGTCAGCTGAAAGGTAAGGTATCTAATGACGGTAAAATCCAAAAATGTAAGTCCAAGAAAGTTAATTTAATTAAATTTTTCTCCACCATATTCCATCTGCTTCACTTTTTGTTATCAAGTAAGATCTTTGACTTACTTGCAGTTTCATCAAATACTTTTATATGCAAAATCCGATCCCGGATTTTGCTAATTCCTACTCTCTGATGAGAAAGAACGTATTTCTTCGAAACTCCGAGGATTAAGGACTATCCAATTATTAAGTGTTTCCTTTTCAGATTAAATATGTTTTTAACTCTTTTTCAAAGTGTTTTTAACATGTTTTATTAACTATTTGCTCTTATTATAAGCTCCGTCTCCTACTTGGTTATATCGAGCTTTTACATCTGGTTGAGATTACTTTATAAATCTTAATTCTGTAATATTTATAATATACTTTAGTTTTACCATCTTGAATCATTTTGGTAAATTTAATTGTAATTTTTATTTTATATATCTATATATATATATATATATATATATATATATATATATATATATATATATTCTTTATGTAAATATAGTCATAACTTGCTGCGATGTGCAGACCG
This sequence comes from Euprymna scolopes, assembly GCF_053919585.1. Lineage (NCBI taxonomy): Eukaryota > Metazoa > Mollusca > Cephalopoda > Sepiida > Sepiolidae > Euprymna > Euprymna scolopes. The sequence continues at coordinate 75,288,027 of NC_136498.1, forward strand.
TTTCGATCATTATTGATCTCACCAGGCAAGGACATTTTTTTAAATTAACAAAGTTTAAACATATTTTTAATTTTAGAGGAGAGAAGCATTTACCATGTTTAACGCGAGGCATGATTTAATGAATTCATGATTTTAAATCGGAGACCAAAACTTTAACTACTGTTATCTGTTAAAGGAAAAAATAGTGTATACACACACACACACACACACACACACACATACACACACACACACACACACATATATATATATATATATATATATATATATTATCATTTTTTTTCGTTAGGGCAACGATCGACGTACTCGTTACAGTAAATATACGAATTCGCATATGCGACTTACAGAAACAGAGACAATGATGAAGAGAACGTTATCATTCGTAATTGTTTCTCAAGTTAAAATCAATTATGGCCTAATCCACTGCGCTCGTGAACGATAAATACTCACGTGTCTACGCGAGCTGTGATGCATTCCCAATCATATGGGCAAGGTAAGTTTAATATAGCGTCTAACGATCGCATGCCTCGCGTTTAAGGAAAACAAATCTAATTTAAATATTATCCCGACTTTGAAGAGTTTTACTTTTTAAAACTGCAGACCCACATACAGACATACACACTCATGAGGAATATAATCTATGTATCTATAAAAGTGAACGTGTTTATGTGTGTGTCTGTGTGTGTACATTTCCCTACGCAATACCTCTGTCAATTTTTAGTCTACACACTCGAAATTTGATATACAAGGTACTGAGATTTGGAGGAATCTATGTGATCGGTTTTCGGCCAGATATTTTGCTGTTAAGGGGTCAAAGTTCAACGATTTGACCTTTGAGAACTCTACCAAACTCCTCCGACAATTTTGGGTCTAAACACTTGAAATTTTAGATATAGATTCATTGGACATGGATCTAACCTAATAACTTGATTTGAACCTAAAGCAATAAATGTTAAGGGGTCATAATAGGGGTTAAAGTTAAAAAAAATTGACCGCTCTTCTTTTGCTCAACATACACCTCCAAACACCCGGACAACGCCGGGCTGAAATACTAGTATAGAATAAATTGCTTATAAGTAATACTGGAACCTATTTTTTTTTAAACCTAAATTGATCGGAAATATAATAAGACAATGAGTCAAGTAGAAAAAGGAGCATATCTGTTTTTCTTAGTTTTATGAATTTATTTATTTTGGAAAGGTTGATAACAGAATTTATTAAATGTAAAAAAATAATATAACGTTCTTAATATGCGTATTTATAATTATTTGGTATTTTTCTCGTAAATAAAACTGCGTGCTTTATAAACAATAAAATATATCGTTCGTAGTTAAAAAGAGATTTCTCTTTAGTTTTTACGCGGTACCTTCCATATAAGAAATAGAAAGAAATAGAGGGACAAAGTAAGAAAGAAAGAAAAGAGAAAGAGAGAGAGAGAGAGAGAGAGAAAGAGAGCGAGAGAGAGAGAGAATGAGGTCCCCCTCCCTCTCTGTGGACTTTTATGACTCATCAGTATATCTTTCTATCTAACTAAACGTTTAAGCTTCATTCAATTGTTTCCCTTGATAATGAAAATTAACGAGCATAGTTTAAAAGCTTTTCTAATTTTTTCTGTCAAATTATATTACTTCAATTTATTACTATTGATATAGATGAAACTATTACAAGCATAGAGGAAAATTAACACAGTTAAATTCCAAATAAATAACAGTAAACATTAATTTATTATAGACTATGTGAAAAGTAGTTATTTTAATTAGACATATATTCGAATGTCTGTATGTCTTTCGACCGTACTATATATATATATATATATATATATATATATATATATATATATATATATATATGTGTGTGTGTGTGTGTGTGTGTGTGTGTGTGTGTGTGTGTGTGTGCGTTTAAAATACACAGTCCATTGAAACTCATGAAGAATATAATATAGGATTATAATGAAATTTAAACCGTATGTATAAAATTTTCCGTGAAAGAAAATAGAAGTGGTACTTAATCGTTTCGCGGGCAGAAACTCTATCCCTAAAACTTCAAGTCAGTTAAGTGACAGGGCAACGCTGGGTTTACGTTGAGGGATGAAGACAAAGATTATGAATGTATCCTAGATATAGATGGTGCGACAGAAATAAGGAGAGATAAAAGGGGAGGAATAGAGAAATAAACAGATGGACTCAGCTAGTCATCTTTTTTGATTTATGTATTTAATGATGTTTCCATTATTGCTTATGGAAATAGCTCCAGACCAGACACGAAGCCACTTGATATAAACAGCTCAAAAATATACTTCAAAGTTAAAAACAAGTCAAAGAAAAATGTTAGATGGAATAGATTTTGGCCCAGAAAACGGCAATTCTTCCCTCTTCGTCAGAAACATCGCTTATAGAATGTGAGAAATAAACGACAAAATAATGTGCTCGTCTGATCTCCAATCTCTGGTCCTCCCCCCTCGCCAATCTTTCACGAAAAGCACCAGACTAGCTGAAACCACTGTCAATAATTTTCCTCATTCTTTGACTGTGCCTAAGTCAAAACGTAGATTCCATGAATAAAGCTTCTTTCTTAGAAGTGCACGCATGTGGAACTCTCTTCCGTTTGCCTATCTCCCAGCTGACTTCAACCTGGTTTCTTCAAGTCCAACATAAACAAATTCTTGATGAACCCCCCCTTAAGTAACCCAATCTACCAGATTTCCATTACTAACGATTACTAAGATATTGCCCATCGATTACTATACACTCAATTACCCTTATCCTCGAGTGGCTCCTGGCCTTGATAAGTGGTGATTCCTATGTAAAAAAAAAACCAAGATGAGTGAGGCTGTCGAAAATAGACTCTTGTTGCACCGTACTTACAGACTTGGATCATGAGTTCGAAACTCATATGCCATAAGTATGTTTGGTGTGATTTTGTCCTAAAACGAACTATTTCAAACGACATGTTTTAAGCAGAATTGATCGTATGTTTCTGCAATCTATTTTATTTACGGAAATCAACACACCGAGTAACACCGGCTAGCCTTGTCATTTAAAAATAAATTTGCCTTTTAGAAGAGCTCGTTCTGAAGTTTGCGACAGATTTTGTGGTCGCCTAATCCAACCTTGCATACGAGGCCATTAACACCTATCTGCGGATTGTGTGGCCGCCTTTATTACGGTGTCGAGCAGCAGAACTGTCATTTCTTAAGGTGGGCAATTCCAGCAAAAACCTGGAAGAAGACCATCTACACAAGATCAATTTGATCGCGTAAAACTTTTCCTTGGTCACAATCAAGCTGTCATTTTACTGTAAAGATTCAGGCCTTCCGGAGACGGGTAAAAAAAAAAAATGTTAACGTTTCCGCTAGTCGCATGGCTAAGTCATGAACCTCACAATTAAATAACAACCGCCATTTTTTTCTTTTGCTTTGCATCGTCGTTATCAAAAGCGATTTGTGTATAACATTGGATTGCCACAAATGCGGAAACATCCGTTCTAAATGTTTTTATGGTCAATCATACCTCCAGGAATGTCTTTAGAAAAGCGTGTCTCAATCCACGTTTGCCTATTTGATAAATCCATGCATCAAAAATAGTCGTTAACAAAAAAAGTCCACCATTAAATTATTTTAGATACGTTCACGTATTTCTATATGAAGCTATGTCCATCGGTCTGTCCCATTTCGGTTTGTAAAAGGACGTGTTATCACTCAACACGCTGATTCAATGTATATGTTTTATGTAAGTTGTGTCCACGCATAGCACTGCCTCTCGAATATTCTCCTACGCTTCAATTTCTATATTATATTTCTTTTGTCTGTCTGTTTGTCTGTCTGCTCGTTTCACTTTTCTCTGGAACTATTGTTCCTATCGAACTGAAATGCATCTTTGGCAGAAGATGCAGCGAACAAAGCGTTGCGGTATCCGTTCGATGCACAGTTAGGGACCAATTGCAATTAATACGATTAGTATTTAACTTACACCTTTTCTCGGAAACTAGCGAGCCGATCTAGATTAAATTTTGTACAAACATTCCTATGATAATGTACAGCGAAGTTAAATATTATAATATCGTTAAATGCACAGTTAGCGATTAATAATGATTAGCATTAATTGCAAAAATGAGCACCTATTTAATCATATGCAAGCACAAAGCGCCCATTCTAAGACAACGGGCTATAACTTCATTTAGCATAAGTGATGATTGGTTAAATGTGTGTATTTTTCAATAAAATAATGATTCTTTTATCTCGGAGTATTTCTCTTGTTAAGGTTCTCATCTCATATATTACCTCCTTGTGCGATATTCAATTACTACTTTTAATACTACAAGATAGTGTTTGTTCCATTTCCTCTTTTATATTAGTGTGTATATTTTCTCCATATAAACGTTCCTGCGCTGATTTCGTATATTTGTTTCTTAAAGTATTCATGTGATTGGTCTCTTTGGCTATGAAAGCCATCTGAAGATCGCGAGGGCACGCAACAACTTGGTTATTGTATATAAAAAGACGAACAGAAAACGCTATATATATATATATATATATATATATATATATATATATATATATATATATATATATATATTGTATTTGGTGTATAGAAAGTTGTTAGATGAGACAAATCATTGGTACCGTCGATTTAAAGCCCGATCATTAGGACCGTTTAAGATATCCATATCAAGCTCTCTTCAGCCAATATTCATCTCCTGATGATGAGTATTTGCTGAAGAGATCGGGCTTGAAACCGACGGTACCAATGACTTGTCTCATCTAACAACTTTCTGTGCACCAACTACAAAATATAAATACGCTTTTATATTTCGGATTTTCCTTTTAATTGAGCACTCTGCTGGATTTCTTTTTCCAAAAAAAACTAATTATATATATATATATATATATATATATATATATATATATATATATAAATATATATATATATATATATATATTAAAAAAGATTAGTGGAGTCATTATAAGAAATTTGAGGAATATCGATGGGGGGGGGGTAAGAAAAAATAAATAGACACGAAAAATAGTCAAAAGACTATTCAACTAAAATAATAAAAAAAGAACCTTGAGGTACCTTTCGTCCGATATTGTCAAGAGATTACGTCGGCAGCGATTAAAATAAAACAATTTACACATAATTTAAATTGGGGCGAAGGGAGGGGTGAAACAAAAAATTTATAAAACTACACGTGGTGAATTAAATGAATGAATAACCCGTGATATATCGTCAATATTTCAGAATCTAAGACAAAAAAAAACTACTTACCTGTAAATAAGTGCAGAAACAAGAAACAATGACGCAATGTAGGCATTTGTATTAGTAAATCAAAGCTCTTTAAACAGGTCTAATTTATTCGACAGCTCCTTTTGCCTACAGAGCGACGGTTTGCGCATTAGTACAGTTACGGCCTTCAAAATATTGAGATGCTGTTTGGAACGGGCCTTGTGTACAATGCGAAAACAGCCATCCGAATGCGCTTCACCACATACTGTATTGTCATACAAGTGCGCATTAATTGATGACTCATGAATGGATGAGCGCCCGGATGTGCTCCGTCAATACCCGGATGTGTTCTGTGAACGCCTGGATGTGTTCAACCGTGTGTTTATTCTAGACCCCTGGGACTTTCGAAAACACGCAGGGACATGCTGTGCAAATCCGACTCCCAGAGGTTGAAACGTACGGCCCACATAGTCAGCATCACACTTACATTTAAATTGATATACAACTAAACTTCTTTGTAGTGTGGGAAGTGTACCTTTCTTAAAAGCTGGGAAGGCAGTTTAAGTGCCGAACACCTAATAATGACTTCACTTATTCTTTTTAAAACTTTGATAAAATTTTGTACCACTAAAACCCTTTATATATATATATATATATATATATATATATATATATATATATATATATATATATAGTTATGTTAATCTATATATGTGTTTATATGTTAATGTATATATGTGTGTATATGTCTATGTATATATGTATGGATATGTTTCTATATATATATATGTGTATATGATAATGCACATATGTATGGATATGTTAATGTATATGTGTGTATATACGTTAATGTATATTTGTATATATACGGCATAATCGCGTTGACACACCGGTTCTCGTCAGATCACCGAAGTAACTTTGAGCCTGATTAGTATCAGATGGGTGAACATTTGGGAATTCTAGGCACTGTATGTGCTCTCCGCTTATCACGGCATTTGTTTCCAGTCGTCCTGTACTTCACTTGCCACTAGTATTTAACGATGTCGACTCAGGAAAGGTGCGGTTGAGATTGCGCACCTCCTGCCACAAAAATTTCACGCGCAAGCAACCCTTCGTGGGTATCCATGGTCTGTTCAAGACTGAAGGATGTTAATGCATATATGTGTGTATATCTCTATGTATATATGTGTGTGTATGTTTATGTATATATGTGTGCATATGATAATGTATATATGTCAGGTCATGTCATATGCTACTGGTACCATGTAACCCAGTACTACCTGCCTCATGGTCGGGTCACCGGCGATTAAACTGGTTCCCCCACCAGACTTGTTTGGTGAGGAGGGTGGCTAGTCTCCCTGAAGGATTAAAATCAAGACCTTCCAAAGGGCGAATAAACCCTTTTTCGGGGTCAACAGCCAACTAGCACCGTGTGTGTTTGTGTGTATGTATATGTGTGTTGGGGTGGAGAGGGCTCCCGTAAGCCATGGTGAAGGCAACCTTTCTAGGAGAAGCAAATCCCTGATTTAATAAATCATAAAGCCGAAGACCAGTACCCGCATTAAGCTGGTCTGCAGTTTAATTTGTTGCTGGCTATCTTGCTCTTGCTTGTTGCTGGATCTCAACATTTTGAACTGAGAGAGAGAGAGAGACTTAGCTGTCGTACAAAGCTAAGACTCTGTAATATCATCTGTGTATAGATATTCCCTCAGACTATTAAAATGGACCTGTGGCGATGAAAGTCATTTTTGGGCTCATGGACTTTTAAGTGTATGAGGGAGTGGCATTCGTCTGACAAGACGTTGCAGTCATCATATATGTGTGCATATGATCATGTATATATGTGCGTATATGTTAATGTATATGTGTATGTATGTTAATGTATATATGTGTGTATATATTAATGTATATATGTGTATGTATGTTAATGTATATATGTGCATATATGTTTTTGTATATATGTGTGTATATGTTTATGCATAGATGTGTCTATATGTTTAAGTATATATGTATGCACATGCATATTTGTATATATGATCGTATATATGTTTATATATATGTTTATACATGTGTGTATATGTTTACATATATGTTTGTGTATATGTTTTCGTATACGTGTGTGGATGTTTACATATGTATACATGTTTATATGCATACATGTTTGTTCATATTAATGCTTCTGTGCATGCATATATGTGTGCGTATATACATATAAATATATAAAGTTCGAAGTAACATTTTATTTGGCCTGTTGTGTACAAAACGTCATGTTTGTTCGTTCGTCTGTCACACTTAAGATTGAAATGACCTCTTCATCGCCAAACGAACATATTGACTGGACTTAAGAATATCTGTCGACGTAGAAGCAGAGAAGTTAACAGCAGGAGATGCCAATAAATGTCTTCAAGATTCCTAGCACGAGTTCACGAATAGAAAACGCCTCATTTCGTGATAAAAAAAAACAAAAACAAATCCTTGTGCGAATGTTAACAGTTCCCATGTTGACAATTGCCTGACTCAGACATGATAGAATTTGACTTGTTTTTTTTTCTTAGATTATTTTATTCTAGAAACATAAGAAATTACATTATTGACTCCATTAAAATAAACAAGCGATATTCTGTTAGAATTATAAAAAAAAATATCTCTCCATATATACGGCGTTACTTTATTAAATTAAAATAACTCACAGAAAATATATTTTCGCTATACAAACGTGTAGTTTATTTTGAAGATTACTTTTGTCTATCATAATTACCGTTTCAGGTATATAGCTCTAATCTCGAGCGTCTACGCATTAAATTAAGCTGTATTTTACAAAATGGAAGTTATATTGACAGCAGCCATGTTAATTTGATAAGATACATGAGAGATTGGAATATTTATATGGAATATTGGGTTCCTAATTATACTCCCTAAGACAATTTAAAATACGCCGAAGAAACTTATATTTAGCGAATAAGATGCAGAAACGTTTAAACTGAGTGCCCCCCCTTTTCTTCTCTACATCATTTGTCTGAAAAAAAAAACCGTGATGTTGCTAGCCACAATCCTTTTATTATTCTTGTGACATGTGTTTTTCAGAATTGTCTAATCTATTTCCTGCTTCCTTTGTTCCAGCCCGTTCGACTTTTTGGTCTAATGGTCTTCAATAAGGCACTGTTTTGATACCTCACTGTGAAACAGCTATGAAGCTGTTTCACAGTGAGGTAACTTCTTTCCAAGAATTGCAAGCTGTTTTCCTGCTGACTGTTTCCTCCTATTGTTAGTCTTAGTCTTTCCAAGGTCAGTAATCATCTCATGTCTTTTACATAGTCATCTTTTAATCTTGACAGTTTCTTACACTAAGTGGCTTCACGCCTTGTCTGGGGCGATTTTTATAAAACAATCTTTTAACTAGCGGACCCGAGGAAATTCCACAGGAGACTCATTCATATATTGATTTTGGCATTCTGCAGATGTTCAGTGTAAATAGAGACGCTCTGATTATATTGTAGCTTTTTGTTAAAACTGCAAAAGTATTTATCTAAGCTAGCACGAATGCCCGGCAAACCCGGTCGTAAAGTACGCTTAAATATATTTTAATTTTTGCAGATTTCGTATATATTATTGTAGAATTAATGTTCTATCGATTTTTATGTATTATAAAGTTGCGATTTCAAAAGTAAAAAAAATATATCCATATGACTTGGGTGCATTAGCTGGAATCGAAACCGAAATAAAACTTATGAAAAATTCTTGATAAAATTATTTATAAAAATAAATACATTACTAGAGTGCCATCAGTTATAATCGAAACCAAAACTTATGAAGAATTCTTGATAAAATTATTTATTAAAAAAAATGAGTTCAGTGCCATCAGCTATAATCAAAACCGAAACCAAAAATTATGAAGAATTCTTGGTAAAATTATTTACGACAAGAAATGGAAGTACATAACAATTAAACAACCCGGATGTAAGGGTGTCATAGAAAATAAAACACACGCTATGGGGGTATATAGATACCCATTATTAAAATTTCATAAAAATCGGATGTATCTGAATTTTCACAAAGAGCTTTCATCTCTATTTTACTCCGATGCACAGTATAGCTGTATATAGCTCCCATATACGCACTTTCTACGTAGTAGTTGTATTCTAAAATTCAATATAAGTGGGCAAAGAATTTTGGGAATGAATCCTATATATAAAATAAAGAAACATAAAAAAACATAGCTAACAATATAGAGAAATATCTGTATATTACGAGTGCTTTGTTTTTCATTTATTATAACCGGACAACGCCGAGTAGCCGTGCTAGTATATGATATATATGAAACGATTCGTCTCCGTTCTATTGAGAATTCTGTCTCGCGATACACAAGTCTTAGGTGGTTCCCCGTTGCGATCCATTGACATTTGTCCGTTCGGTGGTGACGTCCGTTGCATCGCTGGCTTCCCTTGTCGATTGTAACTCTTATCCGCTGTGTGGTAATAACCCAGATGCTTCTTGAAGTGATCAATAGCTTTTCGCTTAACAGTCGTTGTCTGTCCCGAGATGTTCTACAATCCAGTGCCCCTCCCGCTGGTCATTCGATGTTCGATGATGAAGAGAAGTTATCCAACTGATGCGGAGGAAAACTCTCGCCGCCTTCGCTCTACAATGATGCGAGAAAGCTAACAAGCCGGACTGACATGTTGCCGCTGGGATGTTGAAGCAAGATACGTGAACGTGATTTGTCGTTTATGGTCGATATATTCTATTCAGCAGTTTTGCTTTTTAAAATAAAAGAAAAAATAGTGGGACTTTTTTGTCTCCTTAAAAAGAAGGAACAATGCATTCGGTTGAAGAAGCAACAAACATGACACATTCAGAAAAAACAATTAAACAAACAAACAAACAAACAAACAAAATACTCCTCCTAGCTTTCTGAGGGCGTATGAACGTGCCTTCATGGATAACGTCACGAGTTTTAAAATCGGTTATATCGAGTTCGAATCCTAATTAGATCTATTTATTTATTTATAACCTTTCGGACATCTCTGATTTTAATCATTGACCTAATCCAATCAATCAATCAATCAATCAATCAATCAATCAAGGGAAGAACTTCTCTCTCTCTCTCTCTCTCTCTCTCTCTCTCTCTATATATATATATATATATATATATATATATATATATATATATATATATATATATATAGTAAGTTATGAAAATATATATGGCAATTAAGCTACACAGGATTATGCCTGACGAATTCTCACGAGAATGAAACGCGGAATATTCTGTGTAGCTTAATTGCCATATATATTTTCATAACTTACTACCTAGCTCTACCTGTGTATTGAGCACTGTTGAAGTAAATACTGAAAATTTACGCATTAAATTATAGTTAATTTATGTGATTAAATGAAGTAATCATATATATATATATATATATATATATATATATATATATATATATATATATATAAGCGAGATAAGACACTGATAGAATTCAGATGAAAATCCTGATAGATATAAATTGAAGTAATACTTTCAAGGTGATCCTAGCCAAAAAGGAAAAGCTCAATATTTAAGAATAGTGCAATATATAAGTTTCGTGGTTAAATTTTAAATTCTGAAAAAAATACAACATATAGACACATATATTCGAATTAAGAATTTATTGTTTAACAAAAGGAATAACAGCTGAACATTTTGCTAACTGCATTTCATTTCCTCAGATGATATGGGCCATTGTTGAAAATCCATGGATTAAGGAAATTAAAATAACCCCTTCTATATATTCATTTTGTCAAACAATAAATTTTTAAATCGAATATACGTCTCTATGTTTTTTTTTCAGAATTTAAAATTAACCACAAAACTTATATATATATATATATATATATATATATATATATATATATATATATATATATATATATATATATACTAGCTGTACCCTGCCACGCGTTGCTGTGGCTCAAGTTGGCGCAATGGAAAAAGTTCCAAAATGAGAAAAAGCATGTTTCTTAGAGGTTTAATTTTCCATTTTGCATGGGTACACAGTTTTTGTTGTTCCATTTTCTTAGTTGATATAGAGATTTTCCGGTTGTGTGACTCTTGAATACGTAATATAAATTGTCCATGTGAAAAAACAGTCAGTGTGTAACTGTAAGGCCCACAATTGTAAAGATTGTTCCCTGTGCTTTGTTGATGGTTATTGCAAATGACAATAAAATAGGAAAGTTCAATTTCCTAAAGTGTAATGATGTACCCGCTGGAATCATAGGAATGCATGGAATGAAGATATATTCATCTGTGAAAGGTCCTGTTAAGATTATTGTTTCTATGATATTGTTTGTTAATTTTTTTTTTACTGCAAGCTATGTGCCATTGCAAAGCTTTGATTGGTTTATATTTCACAACATGATAATTCGTACACCAAATTTCAGTTGCAATACATACGGTGGCATCCCTGGCAAATATAGCTGTTTGATAATTAACCACTTTATCTTCTTTCACAACAGTGTCGATGGATTTGTATTTGAATACCTCACTTGGAATGTTACATTGAATAATAGCGTTAAGTTCGTGGGCATCTTTGTATTGACCTGCAAGAATAGCTCATTCACTCAGTCAAATGGAATGCTTATAATTTGAATATCTGCAAAAACATTTTAAACTAACTATTCTTTTGATGAAATAAAATTACAGAAATTACAGAAGTTAAAAGTCAAAGAATTTTGCCCTTAACTCTGATCAGCTGGCACTTTTTCGTACCCAATTTCCCACAAGTAATGCAAAATTTTTTGTACGGATCGAACAGTCGGCAACTGGACATGCATATTTTGAGTTAAGTTTAATAGCTTCACATGGAACAAAAAAGTAGAGTATTTGAGGCAAGCATTTATTTCATCTGCTGGTGTTGATTGAAGAATTACATGTAACATTTGTTTGAAATTTCCTGCAAGTTAATATTACTGCATTCCCAAATGGTCTGACATTGCCACGCAAATCTTGCAAGGATCGACCAAGAGCCTCAAGTGATTTTTTGCGTACCATTGTGCATTCATCCTAAACAATAAGTTTGCATTTCTGCAATATTTTTCCCCATATTGGATGTTTTGGAGATGTCAAACATGAGATTTTTGAAAAATTGAATGTTTTAAAGTAGAATAAATAATTCTTCTACTTGTCAGCAAGGTCACAGGTATTTCTCGTGCAGCAAGGGCTAAGGCTATGTCATTTTGTTACCAAATGGCTGCCAAAATCAATTTAATTAGAAAGGTTTTACCAGTTACTTCTGGTGCTGTTTTAGGCAGCAGTAATTTCCAAATAACTTCTATTCTCACAGTCAGTAAATTAGGTGACTAAAATAGGATTTATCCATGTTTTGACAATGTCTTATTCACTGTAATTAATTTAGGAGACTAAAATAGGATGAGGGATTAGAGATGGACAGATAGAGAGGAAGATATATAGATAGAAAAGAGAAAGTTAGAGGAAAATAGAGAAAGAGAAGGAGATAGAGAGATAAAGGGATTGATAGATAAACAGAGAGAGGGGGAGAGTTAGAAACAGAGAGGGATGAGACAGAGGAAAGAAGAGAGATAGAGGGAGTTAGAGAGAGAAAGGGGTTCAAAGAGAGATGGAGAGGGTGATATAGAGAGAAATATAGATTGAGAGAGGGAAAGGGAGAGATGGATAGAGAGAAATATTAAGAGAGGAAGAGAGAGGGGGAGAGAAACAGAAGGTGAACTACACTTCACCGTTTGTTTCCTCGTTCAGTAGAGAAGAAATCTTTCGAGACTGAGGCAATTTTAATGTTTTGTTATTATCCAGAGTACCCCTTTTTTTGGGGGGGGGGGCTAGATTTTCATCACATTAGAAACCGACCGGGTTATCTGTACTTTCACTTAACAAATTAAAAGAAAAACATATTGTAAAATTTGAATTTAACATGAAAATACTATTTTAAAAAATAGCACGATAACATAAGTGCATAAGTGCCACTTTAGGTACTCCTTGGGCGTTGAGTTTCATGGCGACCAGCATAATTATTTAATGGTCGCTCCCTTAGCCCCCCCCCCCTAGTTAAGGCTAATGCATGCGCACGTAACTTTTTTTTATTTACTGACGTTGGCTTAGTAACTAAACGATTTATTGATAATTTCGTAACCCTTAAACGCATGCCGGAAGATTTAAATTGGTCCATTATTGTTGTAATGAAAAAAAAAAGTTTCATTCAACACAAAACCAAAAACACATATTAATGATAAATGATTTATTATTGTATTCATTGTGAAGTGAGGTGCTAGCTGGGCAAAACAACAAACAACTCACTTAAAATTTTTTTTTCAAAAAACATTAATAAGAAAATAAATATTTTGAAAAATTAATTAAAAACAAATAATCAGACTTAGCTTGTTATAATAGGTGTGAACTTATGGGTTTGTATTACTGTACACATAGATTCGAAAAAGTTGTCAAAAAACAAATATATAACAAATAAATGTTATCAAAGGCAAGATAAATTACTTTTCTACCAAACTGGATATAATTTTCGTGTTTTTATTCAATTTAACGTTTATTCAGCTCAAAAAGCATACAGTGTTTACCGATGTATTGGAAAATTCAAAATGGCGGCCGACTCTCTCTTTAAAACGGTAAGTTCGGGAAAAGGTGTTATAAATAATAAACTAGACAAAATACTATTAAAAAACCACCGAATATATGTCAAGTTATGTCACGGTAACATATATTGAGCAAATTTCTAACAGTATCTTGTCTAGTTTATTATTTATTACATCTTTTTCCGAACTTACTGTGTTAAAGACAGAGTCGGCCGCCATTTTAAATTTTCCAATACATCGGTAAACACTGTATGCTTTTTTTTTATATATATATATTAAAATGTGTGCATACGTACGGTAATGACTTTCTGTATAATAGGCTTCCTTTACTACCATAAAGAAAATTTGGTGGAGAACGCAGAGGTCAAATTTGCAAAAACTTTGACCCCAATTTTGACCCCTTCACATTTATTGTTTTGAGCTCAAATCAAATTAAAAAGTTAGACCTATGTCCAAGTAATCTAAATTTAAAATTTCAAGTGTTAAGACCCAAAATTGGCGGAGGAGTTCGATAGAGTTTTCAAAGGTCAACCCGTTGAACTTTGATCCCTAAAAAGCCAAATGTCTGGCCGAAAACCGATTAAAAAGATTTTCCTAATACCCCTTATATCAAGTCTCGAGTCTTTAGACCAAAAATTGGCAAAGTAGCTTGGTAGGGAAATGTACACACAGAGTCACACACACATATACACACACAGACAATTATACTTTTATAGTTATGTAGATTTTGCAGAACATAAGTGAATTTTGCAAAAATAAAAACATATATGGTTGGTGTATTTAAATCAGGAAGCCAGTATTTTAAAACAGGCTGGTCTGTCAGCAATAGAGCAAACTATTTAATAGACGTTCTTAAATTTTAATCTTAGAAATAAAATTTAGGAAAAGCTGAAAAACCTCTATAGGTGGGCAATCAGCTAGTACTATATAACGTCAGTTATTGCGTAAAGATATAATGAAATGGATTTTTGAACATCTCCCCTCTCCCTTCAACGGAATAATTAAAAGCATAGCAAATAAAAGGCATAGAAAAAAAATGGAATGTTGAAAGGAATAAACAATAGATAAGTAAAAGCAATTAAAATCACTTTAATTGGCTTTTATAAAAGAAGACATTCAACATCTACTGACGCTTAAGATATCGATTCAAAACGTTTCAATAATTTGGAACCAATTAGTAACTGTAATTGAACAGCTGTATTCGATCAATACAAAGGGATCTGCCATTGTCACGATTCTCCAAGGGTTGAGTCAAAAGCATCGAAATATGTGCGCGACCCGTGGAAATTTCTACATCAGTTTATAAAATTTACTATTAAGAATAATATTTTATTGTAAAATAGTTTATCAGAGTGAATACTATTACGAAGTATTTTTCATCTCTCTCTCTCTCTCTCTCTCTCTCTCTCTCTCTCTATATATATATATATATATATATATATATATATATATATATATATATATATAGTGTTATAATGGAATAATTCCAGGAGGAAATCCGGGTATGAGAGCTCAATGTGGTAAACAGAGCAATAACAAAAATATAACATGGACATTATGTAATGTTTATGTAATTTCCATGTTATATTTATATATATATATATATATATATATATATATATATATATATATATATATATATATATATATGTATATATGTATGTATATATATATCCAGGCGGCCAGTTAGTATAATTATATTATCAACTAAATATCCTTTAAGTAAAACGAATATTTCGGTTTATTTATTTAAAACTGTAGCAATCAAATTCTTTTCAACACAATAAATATTATGTATTTTTAAGGTAAAAATAATCGTCAGTTTAATACCCTCGAAAGCCATAAAACATTTTCTGAAATCTATTTACTTAAAATGATATTATTTTATTCAATGGAAATGAGCAAAGTCGTGGCCACCGAGAATAAAGAATGCCGATGCACATGACAGCGTAACGTCACTTCCTGATTAACTTGTAGGTATAGACAGTTTCCGGTATTCAACCACGTGGTCATGCTATAAGGCATAAAAAATATGGCTACCGATTGTCCATGGCCACTAATATGTGTTAGCGATTGTCCATGTATGTTCTAAAGAGAAAGAACAATTCTCAATTTGGATAATAATTATTATAATTGCACATTGGGAGAATTTTAATCAACAAAATGCAGTAAGTGAACTAGTTTTTGAACCTTTAATTTCTATCGGAGAAAGTCGAATATTTCATTTTATTTATTTTTTTTTACTGCAAACAAACAATTTTTTATATAATATTTTTCAGTCCGTTCTTTTAATGATAAATAAAACTTTTAACTGAATATTTCCAAATATTTTAAAGTTCGCATTTTTCACGGCAGTTTTATTTATTTATTTTCTTTTTACGATCGGTGAATTATCAATATTTTAGCACCGGGCGTAATTTATTTCTTTGGAATATATTTAAAACTTCAAGTTTTTGTTTTTTATAAAATTTTAACTGTAAATAATTTACATGATGAGTTTGTTTTACTATACACATAGTTTCGAAAAAGTTGTCAAAAAACAAATATATAACAAATAAAAAATATCGATAATCATTGTATGATTTTCAAAGTGATTACACGTTTTAAAGTGAGTAAAACCACTAAAAACCTTTCCAGATAGGTAGAAGAGTAACATATCTTGTCTTTGATAACATTTATTTGGTATATAATTGATTTTTGACCACTTTTTCGAATCTATGTGTACAGTAATACAAACTCACATTTTAACACGTGCGTACACTGCACAAACACCCTTATTATTATCATAATAATAATAGTAATAATAACAAAAACCTAGTGTAGATGACATTGACTAGGGCCACGCCAACTAGTTGTGAAAGGTCAAGGAGGATGGAAAGACCGAGGTGGGACAGTACTAACCAAATCTCCACTGGAAGTGTGCAGTTCAAATCTGGTACCTTGGGGAGGCATTTTGTCACCCAAACCCAAGGAAACACCAATGGCCAACGCCAACGAGAAATCAGTGACAACGGTTGTTGCGATAACAAGCAATCATCTGCACAAGTGGTCAAGAGGTGGAGAACACTGGAAATCTGGGGAGATTTGTTGTCACTTGGTCTCCAGGGAACACCACAGGTTACTGCCAGTGAGCGATCACGGATGATGGCCGGTGAGACAACTAATACGCTGCACATTTTCATGAAAAACATGGGGAAAATATGGACATAGAATAGAAAACCAAACTTTAAATATAATTTCTGTATTTAAAGTAATAGTTATTTAAATATTTCAACATATAATCTTGTGGCCAAAATCGAGCTTCCCAATAAGGGGCACTCTGGATAGGAACAAAAATAATCTCAGTCATGAAAGATTTCTCCTCCATCGACCGAAGACAGAAAAGGTAAAGTGTAGCATCAAAACAGATACTACACTGTGATCTTGTTCCGAATGGCAAAAAATATGTGTGTTTTATGTTTCTTTAATTGTTTGTGCCATAAATTCATAATTCAGTTTTATCAGTATTAAATCGTATATTGCTTTAAAATTACTTAATTTTACATATATAATATTTATATTTTATATTGAATAAAGTTCAGTTTCAGTATTAATCGAACTGTGTTCGTTTTTCTTTTTAAAAATGTTTTATTGCTCTTTTTTAAAAGTGCCCTCATATAGTACTGACAGTCTGACAAATAGTACCTACATTGCCTGCATGCATTTTTCAGTTAAAAGGCCTTCTTCTTACTCTCGGTGGTCGTGGTAAAGTCGGAATTGCTAACGTCAGCGATATCGCGTAGTTTTTCTGATTGAGCGATCTGATATTTTTAACGTATGTGAAATTGATAACGTGCGCAAAAACAGGAAATGCCTTAATATATTATAGAAATATATGAATTTAAAGTGCATATATCACGTAATCAAGAGAGTGCATTTGCTACTATTTCATCAAGTTTATTGGCAAATACACCAAAATGAAGCAAACAATGTAAAAATACAGTTAAATTATATATATATATATATATATATATATATATATATATATATATATATATAAGTACAGACACTAGTGTTTCATCCTTTCGGTAATCATCAGTGCAGGGTGTCACGATTAACACCGGTCGATAGATTCGAACCCGGCAACAGAAGCTATCTCTAGCTCCATTAGCAAAGACTTAATCCATTAACCGAGAGAAACACTGTTGAAATTTAAACATTTAGTTTTAAAATGATTTTTAACGTCTGTTACAGTGATCTAATCATTATATGATAATCTGCACATGCGAGATAAATTGACCGACTATATATATATATATATATATATATATATATATATATATATATATATATGTGTGTGTGTGTGTGTGTGTGTGTGTGTGTATATATATATATATATATATATATATATATATATATATATATACACACACACACACACACACACACACACACACACACACACACACACACATATATATATATATATATATATATATATATATATATATATATATATATATATATATATATATATATGAATTTAAGCCGGGATATTGTAGGCATCACCACGATCTCCTCTGGTTGGAGTTCCTAGAAGCAAAAACACGGGACAGAGAATGCTGCCGTTCTTCTGTCGGGACGAAATCATTTTAAAATGTGTAAGGTCAGAATCGTTTAACGTCGCGATATCATGTATTTTTGTTGATTGGGCGATCTTACTTCTTAAAGTGTGTGAAAACACTCGACTAGCTACAACCACTATATATGATGTCGCCCACTCTCTGTGTCTAAATCTAAACGCAGATTCCGTGAACAACGCTCCTTTCCCATAACTTCCCGCCTGTGGCAAAATGCTCCGCTGACCTGCTTCCCAGTTGAATACAACATAGTAGCCTTCAAGTCCAATGTAAACAAGTTCTTGCTTAACCGTCTCCATAAGTAATCAAATTCTATTCAATTTACACCATTAACGATTACTAAACTATCCACTTACATTCACTAAACCGTATCCTCGAGCGACGTTCAGGCCTTGATAATAAAAAATAATCATAATGTACGCACTATTTTGGGATGCCTTAACATATTATAGAAATATGTGAGTATAAAGTGCACATACCACGTGATCAAAAGAGTTTAAGTCTTGGAATTTCTGTACATTGTTGATGATGATGTGCTTGAAATAATGAGGCATGAAATAACAGTTGTACAGTTTCGTTGCTCAGTTGCGTTGAACCAATAAAGAAAGTGAAGAGAAACTGATCTCACTAAATCGTTATCTGGCAGCCTTCTATTCCAGCTAAATTTCAGCTAGTTAATAACATTACCTTTGAACAACCACACATCCACATCCGAACGACTATTTCCGAATTTCGTCTACACACTCCACATATTTCATATCAATGCAGCCTACGGTACATGATTTCTATCCATTTTATTTTGCGACGAATGTATTCTATATTTTAAGTTATATTAATACATTTTTTGAAGTATCACTGCATGCGCGTGAGTATCAATAATATGTATGTGTTTGGTAAAATCGTATACTAGTGAGCTTTATTTATCCTTTGTAAATTATAGAATATGTATTCTAGGAAACGGAGTAGGTAACATGGATATATTATTCATTCAAGTTCGTTGTAAACTTTACTCTTAAGAGAAAGACTCAGAACGTGTACCATGCACACCACAAGAAAGAACATTAAAGTTCTAAAACCAATGTTATATATATTGCTTATAACAATCGTGTGACAAACATCTTACTAGTGGGTATCATTCAAACACGGTAGTGTTTGTGAATCAATGGTGAAGTAGCAGTTTTAGTCATTTAGAACTGCTTTACAGCTTCACCGCTCACTCATTTTTCGACCTAATTTCAATTATTACAGTTTATACATTCACCTTTTCGACTATATGTTGTGAAAAAGTTTTTTTCAATCTTCGTTCAGTAAAACAAAAGTTATAATGAATTGTCTGGTGTTCAAAATCGTAAAAATATGTAAGGAGGCGATCGACGCTTTTTATGACTGATTTCAATAGCAACCACGTCACTTCAGAGACTGCTGTTGCTATTTATTCGAAAAGAGAATTAACAAGTAAAACAGAGAGAATGAAAGCATGAAAAAGTGATAATTGGGTGAATTTTATTGAAAGCAGACGAGTGCCGTGCATTGTTATTGCATATGTGTTTATGGGGGCAAAAAATAAGACTGAAATTAAACAAAAAACAAGTGAATTTATTGGAAGCCTTGAAAAATCATGGATTACAATAGAAAAATGCGAGCATGAAAAGTAATATGGTTAAGTTTAAGCATGGAAAAGTAAAGGATTAGTTGTTAAAACTTGAAAAGAAAATGACAAGATATTCTAGTAAAAATATAATAAATTTATAACTTAAAATATTGCAGCGTTAAGATTTTTTTAAATTCAACTTATCTTCTCTATCTTCTATCTATCTATCTTCTATTCTATCTTCTTCTATTCTTCTTTCTATCTTCTATTCTTCTATCTTTCTTCTTCTATATAAATAAAATTAACTCATTTTTTCCGGTGTGAGCTTGACCTTAATTGGATTAAAAATCACGACATTACATTCAAATGTAATTTCCCCACACTTTACCACAGGATCTGAGGTGTGCTTTAGGTCTACCACCCTTACAGTTCCTTGATATTCGTACATTTCTATATTTTTCCGGTGAGGGTTCACTGCCACAATCGGTTAGAATGAATGGAAGTTGTAAAATCTTTTCTCTCTATTCGATTCATACTCCACCCGCGACCACTTAACACCGCTGCGGATACGTCCACAGGGGGGAACACCGGTTTGAGTTCTTAGTTGCTTAAAAAATATGGATTGGCATTTTTCCGTCGGGTAAAACGCGACTTTACATTCCAGTTATTCTGTGAGTTACTTGTGCCATTTTATAAATTTCTTCTTCTTTTTCCTCCCTAATTTTTCCTCACTTTATATTTTTTCTCTTTTTGTAGGGGGTTGGGGTTGCGATTCGAAGGATTACTTAAACGAAACGAACTAACATTGGATTCCAGTTTTTACAAGAAACTTTAAGAATCAGCCGCGAGCGTAATTCAAATCTTGCACCGATTAGTCGCTTTAATATTTTATTTACTGTCTTTATACTTCTATTATGTTTGCACTGATTCCATACGTGATACCAGGGGGGGGAGTTGACTTCCTATTTTCGGATTAGTTACTTATTCATTATTTATTTCTATACATTGCATTTCTGAGAGTTTTTTTAGCACAATTCCTACTACGCTATCGATATTGGAATCAGACGACATTCAAATTGGTTAACAGCGACAACAAAGAACACATTACAAAATAAGAAACCAAAACAAACCAAGATTAAAATAATAAAAACACGGTACGTTTTCTGGTTTTATTCATTCATTTTTTTTCTTTTTCATTGAAACAAAGAAAAATAGATAAATAAATAAAATCTAATAAACATATTTTCATTATACACGGTAAGTTTGTTTTTTTTAATTTTGTTTTTCCATTTAAAAAAACAAAAATTAGATTGAAATAAACATATTTACATTTTAAGCGGTAACTTTTTTTTCTTTTTCCCATCCTTTTGGTATTCTTTCACGTTCGTTTTGTTTTTTATTCCTTTCAATTTTACACGTCATATATTAGCTAAACCAGGGCGGGGGGCATCTATAAATATAAAAGCTAAAGTGTGTGGAGGGGGGAGGGTGTTCCTTCACCTTAAACACGGCCTCCTCCTGCTACTACGGCAATGACGTCATGTTTGACCTAGAAAACGTTGACGTTAGTTTCAACCACCTGCAAGCGTTTTTAAAGGGTTAATTTTATCCGTTCTCAATTGTGTGTCTCTTTGGCGTAGAGGTAACGTGTCAGGCATTTTTTTCCGCCTTAGCCTCGATGCTTCGGGTTCGATCCTGTCTTCCTACCTAAACCATTTTTCCTCTTTTACATCTTTTTTTTCCTTTTTTTTTACATTTGTTCGCGGTTTTGCTTTGTTTTGGTTTTTCCAATTTTTTATAACACCGTGTTTTTTTTAATAATATTAAAACAGAGTCCCCCCTCCTGCATACACAGCCCCAAACACCCGTGCAACGTCGGTTACCCCCGTTAGTAACATTATATAATCAATTCTTAATCGAAAAACCGGATCGTAAGAGAAATAAACAAGCATTATCCCTGCTGTTTAACGAAACACCTATATATATATATATATATATATATATATATATATATATATATATATATATATATATATATATATATTCAAGCAAATATTATTAAATACAACGGAGACTTTTTTCTTATAATTCTTTTTTTTAATTTTTCAATTTTTCGTATTGTCTTTTTTGTTTCAAAATCAAAAATATTAATAAAGGATCCATACATGTTGCTGTTACGAGCGCTTTCGATTCGTCCATGAATCATCATCAGGTGTTAAAAATACAGGATTGCGAAAATGAGGATTGAAAATGAAAACTAAAATATATATAGTCAGTGATGAGTTAAAATAAAAGTCGATTAAGAATAAAAGTCGATTAAAAATTCGAGTGTTAAAACCAGCAAGTTCGTAGACACCATGTACGAAGTCCGTCCAACACGGACTACGCAAGACATTTCAGAACGTTACTACTTTTTTGAAATGCAATGTCATTTATATTAGGTTGAAGAGTTCTAATGTACGACGCTTCAAGAATCTTTAATTTTTTTACATTATTTTCCCGTTGTATAATTTTTGTGTTGTCAACGAGGACCTTTCTAACATTGGAGGGGGGACAGCTATGTTCTTTTTTTAAATGTTTGTAAATCGCGCTTGTGTCGTTAAGGTGCATAGTTATTCGCCGGGACAACGTTGTTGTTGTATGCCCAATGTATGTATTATTTTTGGAGTTACATTCTCCAATAGAGCATTTAAATTTATACACTACATTGGTTTGTTCCAACGCTTTTATCGCCGGTGAAGAGTTGTTTTTAACCACAAAGTTTTGTGTTCGAAATTTCCTATAATAGATAATAAATTTAATTTTAAAATTACTATCAACAGGCGTCAAGTATCTTCGTATAATATTTTTTATTGCATTTTCTTCGATTCTGAAATTAGGCGTCATTTGATTTTGGTAAAATATATTAATGGGGTTTGCATTGCGGTGTTGGCTAACGTTATTATTCTGGTTATCGGAAGATTGTAGCATTTTTTTAATTTGTTCATCAACAATGTAATTGGGGAAATGATTATTGATGAGTACTTGTTTAATGTTTTTTATTTCAATTAGCAGTGCTTTTTTTGTGGAGGATATCATTTTAGCGCGATTTAGTAAATTGTTTATTATGGCTATTTTGTACCTTTGTGGACACTATCTTTTAAAGTTCAGGAGGCTAGAGTTTATGCTAGTTGGTTTTTTATATACAGATGTATTACAAGTGTTATTAGACGTATCAATAAGGACATCAAGAAATGGAATTTTATTGTTATTATTTAACTCTACTGTGAATTTTAAAATTGAATTTTCTTGAAAGAGGTGCTGTAATTGGTGTATCTGTTCATTATTTTCAGCTAAAATGAGAATGTCATCCACGTAGCGTACATAAATTGGGGGTTTTATGTTGTTTTTAAATATTTTGTTCTCTAAGTCAGCCATGTAGAATTCACTTAGGGTTGGTCCGAGGACTGATCCCATTGCTACACCGTCTATTTGAGTATAAATGTTACCATTGTGGTCATAGAAGGGTACTTCTGTAGTGCAAATTAGTAACAATTTTTTTAAAACTCTTTTGTTAATTTTAAGTGGGGGGAGTGATGGATTATTATAAATGTTCTTGATAATTATATCTATTGTTTCTACTACAGGTACATTTGTAAATAAACTTTCTACGTCAAGGGAAGAAATTATTTTGTTTTCTGGTTGCATTGATTTTAATATTTGTATTAGTTCGTGTGTAGACTTAACGCTATATTTACTAGGAATATATGGGCTGATAAGTTCGTTTAGTGTTTTTGTTAGGCGATAGATGGGAGTCGGAATTTGGGATATAATAGGTCGGAGAGGGAAATCAGGTTATGTGTCTTGACTGTGCCATATAAGTAACCAGGTTTATAGTCTCCAATTATTTTAGGGAGTTGATAATTACCAATTTGTGCATTATTAGCTGTAATTAGTTTATTGACTTTCGTTTTAAGTGTATTAGTAGGATTCTTACTAATTTTTTTAAATTTCGTATTATCATTAATAATATTTTTAAGTTTTTCATCATAATCGGATTTATTGAGAATGACGAAAATATTGGATTTATCAGCTTTTTTTATAACTATATTAGGGTGGTTACGTAGTTCTTTGGCAGCATTTTTTAAATCGGTAGTAAGTACCGAGTTGTGTTTTTTATAGAATCGGGTTTTTATAGCTTCCGCTTTTAGGATATCTCTTAACCCAGGGTGAGTGGTGATTTTGTTTTCTTTTTCTAGGTTAGTAATGCGTTCATAGAGTAATTCAATTTCGGCTTTTTTGTTTTGATGGTTGAATTGTGGTGTGAGGTGACAGTTAGGTCCAAGGTTTAAGAATTCTTTTTGTGCGTCTGTAAGTTCGTAGTCTGAAAGGTTAACGTAAAATTGTGTGTTAGTAGGCAGTATGATAGATCCATGGTATAGAGAATTAACTTTTTTTTGGATAATCAGTCGATGAGAATGTTCGTAATTCGGTTTGAAGCGAATAAACAATATATATATATATATATATATATATATATATATATATTTATATATATATATATATATATATATATATATATATATATATATATATATATATATATATGGGGGGGATTAAAAGAGTCGATTCCAAGGGAATGGTTAAGCCCCCTGAAGAGTTTCCTAACGTTTTTTTTTTGTTCTAAATACTTTAATAACAAAAATACATGCCAATATTCTTTAGTTCCGGGATTGATGCGTGATATAAATTTCTATTTGAGTTTCGTTTAATTAATCGTAAATGCAAGTAACTGACCAAAAGGGAAGAATCAGTCTATAATCATAATTTTTTATGCTTTTTTTTTCCATTTCGTCGAATGCCCATATTTTCTTATTTATTCTATTACCCGCGTTTCGCAATCCATAAAGAACAAATATTGTCTTCAGTTATTTTGTTGCTCATCAGAGACGAGTACATAATAATAAAAAAATAGACACGGTATTAAAAAGCAAAAAAAAAAAAATGTGAGAATAAGTATTTAAAAAATATGAGAAAAATGACAGGTAAACATTTTTTAACACGACTGTTAAATTAGCCAAGACCACTGTTAACATTTAATTAAATCTTACGTTTCTTACAATTTAGTTCAATTAATAATTTAATGACCAAATAATCCCGTAATAATATAACCCAATTAGTTTATAATCATGAACTTATTAATTAAACAAAGTTCTTAGAATGTTATAACTAATTTGGTTAAGATAGAATCTGAAAGTAGAAAACTTCAACATAACAAATGGTTTGTTTTCAATTGCATCCGTCAGAGACATTACATCTAAAATATAAACATAAACAATAGACTCTCCATTGAAATCGATATTAACACCAATAATATTTGTGTCTATGAAAGTTCTTAACTTTGTTTATTCGCTTCAAACCGAATGCTATAAATAACTGCGATGCGGATTAGCGTAATGATTTGGCAAACGATTTGTTCAAATTTAGACAAAAAGGCTAAAAAAGCGGAGAACAAACTGTTTACGTTGAAAATATTTCAACTCACAGATAAACATAGACACTTTACTGTTCGAACATGTTCAAAGCAAGATACAGACTTATTGAAAGAAAATTAAATGCACAATTCATTTTACAAATAAAATTACGTATATATTTTATTTACACTAATACATATATATATATATATATATATATATATATATATATATATATACATACATATATATATATATATATATATATATATATATACATATATATATATATATACATATATATATATACATATATATATATATACATACATACATATATATATATATATATATGTATATATATATATATATATATATATATATCGTTTCTGAAATTTTTTAGATGAGGATTGGTTATTCGTATTATTTGGATTCGTTGGATTACTGTTCTCATATTGAGTGTGATTTTCACAACGTTTCGGTCGATGCAACCTCCGACCTTCTTCAGGTGTATCTTGTCGAACTCGGGAATGTTTCTGTTGAACGGAATCTTCGAGCGGGATCCTTTATTTACTGTCTTTATATGCTCTTGTTCCGTTAGCAATGACTGGATAGAGGTCCTAAGTAATCTGCAATTGTATTTTTCAGTCGCCCACACCGAGGATTGAACCTTCAACTATTCAGGAGAATATCACTTTTTACAATTGATTTTTTTTTGTTTTTGCTCCACGGTCCTTGGGTCGAATTCGAAAAGATACACCGAAAGAAGGTCTGAGGTTACATCGTCCGAAACGTGAAAATCACAATGAAGATGAGAACAGTAGTCCGATGAAACCAAATAACACACACACACACATACACACACATATATATTATTTACCTACATGTTATATTTTTTTACAAAGGAGTCACCACTTATCAAGGCCAAAGGCCACTTGAGGATAAACGTTAATGAATCTAAGGTGGTAGTGTAGTAATCGTTAATGGTGTAGATTGAGTAGAATTTTGATCATTTAAGGAGACAACTCAACAATGCTATTATATTGTAGTCGGCTAAGAAGCAGACTAGTGGAACAATGTTTCACAGATGGGCAGTTCTAGAAAAAAAAAACTTTGTTAATGAAAGCTGCGTTTAGATTAAGGCACAAATAGGGAAGAGGGAATTATTGATAGTGGTTGTAGCTAGTCGGGTGTTTTTGTGAAAATTTTTCAAGGGGGAGGCATAGATTGGAGCTTAATCGAGCACTTGCCATGAAAATAACTACAGAGCAGAGATAAGTTTGCGACGTGTCTTCTCTGGGGAAGCCGGTTTTGAACTCTATCAAGACAGGATAAGGCGTGCTGAGCAGTCCCTGCCCAAATGTGGCAGCAATACTCCATTTTAAGATGTACTTAGCTCTTATACACATAAAGAATTGCATTAGCACTGGAGCTATAGAATGATCCAACCTTTTCTCCAGCGATCTTGGCAACAGATTTGATGTATGCGTTTCATTCCAGATCACGGGTAAACAACAGTTCTAGAAGCTTATGAAGACATGATGCTTCCCCAAGAGGAGAGCCATTCGTTTCAATTGGGGACAGATGGCGGTCAGAACGATTATGATGGAAAGAGAGGTTTAATTTGAGATGTATTAATATTAACCAAATGAAATACATCATATATATTACATATCTACATATCTATAAAGTTGAGTTTTTTTTTCTCGCTCTGGTATTTTTTTATTAAAGGCCTACTTTTCTATTTAAAAATTATTAAAACGAACTTCATATACTCAGTCATGAATATGCGAGCGACTTCGTGAAGTTAACTAATTTGCATATTCTTTTCAAAAGTGGGCGTTCATTAATTATTCATGTTCTATTGTTTCTATTTTGGATGATTGGTTTCATTTAACTATTACGCTTAATTTTTTATGCATAGTTTTTTCATTGTGCATAATTACGTTAGAATTAAGGATGAAAACGTTCTAGCAAGCAAACATATTATATACATAATGTGGCCTTGTCTGTGTGTGCGAAACGTCTTTACCAAACACCTCTCTGAATTTTTTTACAATTTTACAAACTTGAAACTTTATATATAGGGTAGTTAGACTTCGGGAACATTTTCGATTTGGTTTTATACTGTAAAAATAGTTGGTAAGGGAACAAAATTGAAAAGAAGAACAGTTGACTCTGGCAAGAGTAAATTTGTTAACTTCAGAGCATGCGTACATACACATTTTTAGTATTTTTTTTTATCCGTCGGTGCTACACTTTGGCATTAGTCGTCCTATAATAATGCCTTAGCAGCACCGTCGGGATGTAAAGCTGATAAAAGTGGAGATTATAGGACGGTTAGAAGAAAGGCCATGTCGTTTCAAAATAGTCTAGATTTTTACGCATTTTTTATCGAGGGCGTGTCCTCATTTTGCATGGACCTAATGCTATTACAAAAGTAAGTTGCATACAAAGGGTTTCTTTGCACATATAGCACATAATTTCGAGTTTCTAAACTGTGTATATTACAGAAGCTATACAGAACTAAGATAATTTGGTAAATAAGAAGGAGGAAGAAAAAGTTGGAAACAATCTTTCTTTAACATAAACGACCATGGTTTTGCCAACAAACAATATCTGCTAACTCGTTTTATATTGTGCGCGAACCGGAAACAAAAACAAGCGCACAAACATGTTTTCCAGCTAAAATCGTTGGTTTCTTTCCCAGAAAAGACGAACGCTTCTCAACAGCATTTTTTGTTGTTGTTGTTGTTGTTCTTGTTCAAACGACAAACGCTTGTCTTTTAACGGTCGGTCTCTGATCATAAGTTTGATGTTCTTTTTCTTTTCTCTTTAAAAAAAAAAACAACAGCAAAAAAAAAATACACACTTTTAATAATTTATACCAATTTGTCTCTGCTGGCAAATAATTTTTTATGTTGTTTGTTTATTTGTTCTTCTTGTGTGTGTTGTATCTGACAATCTCTGTGTTCCATTCCTCTTCTCGACTTTTTGTTTTGTTTTTGTTTTTCACTGATTCAATTTTTATCTTTTTTGCTGCCATATTACCTGAAGAGCCTGAGGCGATCCACTGAGCAATCGGGCGGCTTTACAAAGACTGAACTATACATAGGAGTTAGCACGCTTTTACGGAATGGAGTAACCCCCCTCTCTGTGTCTTTTTCTTTCATTTTTTTCTTTATACCTTCTGCCTTCCTTTTTCTTTCTCTTACCGCTTCTCTGTTACCATCTTATTCCTCTTCCTTCGATTCTTTTTCATTGTATTGCTCTTTTTAAACTCGTATTACTCCCCACCTCTCTCTCTCTCTAACGTTCTGTCTCCGGCACTCCTTTCCATCTTTCTCTTCCTCTCTCTCAGTAAAAAGTGCTTTAATTGTGAGACCACTAAAACCGCATTGTCTTTTACTCTCTCTCTCTCTCTCTCTCTCCTCATTTTTACCTTTTCTCACTGATTCTCTCACGCCTTCTCTCGTAGTTTTATTTCATTCTTGTTTTTGTTTAACTTGATTTTCTTTCTTTCTTTCTTTCCCGTTTCTCTGACACCCCTCTCTGTCTCTGTCTCCGTAATAAGTGCTTTGATAGTGAGACCACGATTACCGCGTTGTTTGCACTGTGACAGTGGAAGAAAAATTCCAAGCGAATTTGCCAAACGAAAAAAAAAAAAAAAAAAAAAGAACTGACAAAAATAAAACAGAATCCAAAAGGGCAAAATTATATATATATATAAAAAAAAAGTTGTCTGTCAAATTAGCAAAATGATTGGCAGAACCTGAAATAGAGACCGTATTGAAGAATTCCCGCTCTCTGAAGCTATTGTATTAAATGGGAACCTCGCCATCTTGTGTCGAACGCTGTCATAGCGAAGTTGCAGTCATTAGTTACAGTCGACACAACAAAGAAAAAGATAACATCAGTAGGCATTTCGCCATTTTGTTTTTGTTGTTCATTTCCGATACTCTTCCCCTTTTTTTCCTTTAATATATCTATTTTACACTTTTTATTTTCTTTCATTGTCTTCAAAAAAGGGATAACACATTTCATGCCTTCTTTATACGCCCTGGTCATTTCAAATTTCACTGAGTACTAGCGGGACTTGTGGAAATTTCACAATGGCATCTTTCATATGTAATATATTGCTGCTGGGAATTCTGTGAACGTTTAGCGTGAATGGAGGTCCGACGAAATTATTGTAGCCCTTTTATCAAAACTGTAAAAGTATTTATCTAAGTAATCTGGTAAATATAGTATCAAAATGTATTACGATTTATGTTCAATATCCTTATAGGCGTCTGTAACATATTTCAATTTTATGGACGCACGGCGCGAACGGAAACTCCACGATATCATTATACCATCTTTAGACGGAACAGATACTACCCTTGAATTCTAGCCAGAAGATTAAGAAGATAAATTTTAGCTTCACGTATAGCTCAAAAGCGACATTATATTTTTAATTATTATTTTTTTTTTTACATTGCGTTTTCGGTGATCGGGATATCCTATTTATTAAATTGGGGATAGCATTTTTCTTATTTATTTTAATGACTTTATTTTTATTTATTTTTCGTGACTTTCTTCTTATTTATTTTTTATGACTTTCTTCTTACACACTACGAACATTAACTTAGTGTCTCTATTAAAGAATTCAATGTTTGTAGTGTGTTATCACCTTCTAGTTTGCTTTTTAATAAATAGGATCTCCCGATCGAATAATTTATAATCTGGAAACCGTGACACATGTACGTACGTACGTATGTACGTGTGTACGTTAAAAACACTACGGTATTTATTTATATATTTACGGATGACATTTTTGTTTCAATTCTTTTATCGTTTACCTTTATTTGCTTGCCTCCCCACGAGGGCAAAGTTAAAGACAAAGTAGGTTTAGAAATACAATTCCTCAAAAAGAAGCACTCTAGATTAAGATAACAATTAATATTTTTTCAGTCTAGAAGGATGTCTCCTTCCATAATCTAGGGCAAAATAGATGAAGTGTAGTATCAGGAAAGATAGTACATTTTCATTCAAAGTAAAAAGATTAATGGTGCCATATCCTTTGACTTCCCTTTCTCCTTTTATTTTTCACAGTTTTCTTTGCTTTTATTCCTTTTTTCTATTTCTTTTTTTCTGTTAATTTTATTTTCATGTTTTCTTACTTTTTTCTTTGTTTTCTTATTTTACTATTCTTTTTTTCTTTTTCCTTCCTTTCATTTTTTTCTTTTGTCTTGTTTTCCTTTCTTAATTCATTCCTCTTTCCTTTTGTTCTTTTATCTTTTATTTGCTTCTTCTTTTATTTTTTTCTCATGCTTGTTCCTTTTCCTTTTCTTTATTTACAGCAATTTGCTTATTCATTCATTTGTGTGTGTTTCTCTTTTGTTTCTTTCTGTTTTTGCCCGACACTTTATTTACCTCGCCTTCATTTTTATTTATTTTCCATGACTTTTAAAAAATTTATTTTTCATGACTTTTTTAAAATTCATTTTTCATGAGTTTTTTTCTTTTATTTTTCCTGACTTTTTTTTTTATTTGTTTTTCGTGACTTTCTTTTTATTTATTTTTCGTGACTTTCCTTTTATTTATTTTTCGTGACTTTCTTTTTATTTATTTTTACTTACTTTCTTCTTATTTATTTTCCAAGACTTTTTTAATTTGTTTTTCGTGACTTTCTTCTTATTTATTTTTTATGACTTTCTTTTTATTTATTTTTCATTACTTTCTTTTTATTTATTTTTCATTACTTTTTATTTGTTTTTCAAGACTATTTTAATTTGTTTTTCGTGACTTTCTTCTTATTTATTTTTATGACTTTCTCCTTATTTATTTTTTATGATTTCTTCTTATTTATTTTTCATGACTTTCTTCTATATTTATTTTTTATGACTTTCTTCTTATTTATTTTTTATGACTTTCTTTTTATTTATTTTTATGACTTTCTTCTTATTTATTTTTTATGACTTTCTTCTTATTTATTTTTTATGACTTTTTTAATTTGTTTTTCGTGACTTTCTTTTTATTTATTTTTCGTGACTTTCTTTTTATTTATTTTTTATGACTTTCTTTTTATTTATTTTTCATTACTTTCTTTTTATTTATTTTTCATTACTTTTTATTTGTTTTTCAAGACTATTTAAATTTGTTTTTCGTGACTTTCTTCTTATTTATTTTTATGACTTTCTCCTTATTTATTTATTTTTTATGATTTCTTCTTATTTATTTTTCATGACTTTCTTCTATATTTATTTTTTATGACTTTCTTCTTATTTATTTTTTATGACTTTCTTTTTATTTATTTTTATGACTTTCTTCTTATTTATTTTTTATGACTTTTTCTTATTTATTTTTTATGACTTTCTTTTTATTTATTTTTTATGACTTTCTCTAATTTATTTTTTATGACTTTCTTCTTATTTATTTTTTATGACTTTTTTAATTTGTTTTTCGTGACTTTCTTTTTATTTATTTTTCGTGACTTTCTTATTTATTTTTCATGACTTTCTTCTTATTTATTTTTTATGACTATCTTTTTATTTATTTTTCGTGAGTTTTTAATTTGTTTTTCGTAACGTTCTAGTTATTTATTTTTCATGACTTCCTTCTTATTTATTTATTATGACTTTCTTCTTATTTATTTATTATGACTTTCTTCTTACTTATTTTTTATGACTTACTTCTTGTTTATTTTTTATGACTTACTTCTTGTTTATTTTTTATGACTTTCTCCTTATTTATTTTTTATGTCTTTCTTCTTATTTATTTTTTATGACTTACTTCTTATTTATTTTTTATGACTTTCTTTTTATTTATTTTTCGTGACATTTTAATTTGTTTTTCGTGACTTTCTTCTTATTCATTTTTTATGACTTTCTTCTTATTTATTTTTTATGACTTACTTCTTATTTATTTTTTATGACTTACTTCTTATTTATTTTTTATGACTTTCTTCTTATTTATTTTTTATGACTTTCTCTAATTTATTTTTTATGACTTTCTTTTTATTTATTTATTATGACTTTTTTCTTATTTATTTTTTATGACTTTCTTTTTATTTATTTTTTATGACTTACTTCTTATTTATTTTTTATGACTTTCTTTTTATTTATTTTTTATGACTTACTTCTTATTTATTTTTTATGACTTTCTTCTTATTTATTTTTTATGACTTTCTTCTTATTTATTTTTTATGACTTACTTCTTATTTATTTTTTATGACTTTCTTTTTATTTATTTATTATGACATTCTTCTTATTTATTTTTTATGACTTTCTTCTTATTTATTTTTATGACTTTCTCCTTATTTATTTTTTATGATTTCTTCTTATTTATTTTTTATGACTCTCTTCTTATTTATTTTTTATGACTTTCTTTTTATTTATTTATTATGACTTTCTTCTTATTTATTTTTTATGACTTTCTTTTTATTTATTTATTATGACTTTCTTCTTATTTATTTTTTATGACTTTCTTTTTATTTATTTTTATGACTGGCTTCTTATTTATTTTTTATGACTTTCTTCTTATTTATTTTTTATGACTTTCTTCTTATTTATTTTTTATGACTTACTTCTTTTTTTATGACTTTCTTCTTATTTATTTTTATGACTTTCTTCTTATTTATTTTTTATGACTTTTTTCTTATTTATTTTTTATGACTTTCTTTTTATTTATTTTTTATGACTTTCTTTTTATTTATTTTTTATGACTTACGTCTTATTTATTTTTTATGACTCTCTTCTTATTTATTTTTATGACTTTCTTCTTATTTATTTTTTATTACTTACTTCTTATGTTTTTTTATGACTTTCTTCTCATTTATTTTTTATGACTTTTAATTTGTTTTTCGTGACTTTCTTTTTATTTATTTTTCGTGACTTTCTTATTTATTATTTATGACTTTCTTATTTATTTTTTATGACTTGATTTTTATTTATTATTATTACTTTCTTCTTATTTATTTTTTATGACTTTCTTCTTAGTTATTTTTTATGACTTTCTTTTTATTTATTTTTATGTCTTTCTTCTTATTTATTTTTTATGACTTGCTTCTTATTTTTTTATGACTTTTTTCTTATTTATTTTTTATGACTTTCTTTTTATTTATTTATTATGACTTTCTTCTTATTCATTTTTTATGACTTACTTCTTATTTATTTTTAATGACTTTCTCCTTATTTATTTTTTATGACTTTCTTCTTATTCATTTTTTATGACTTACTTCTTATTTATTTTTTATGACTTTCTTTTTATTTATTTTTCGTGACATTTTAATTTGTTTTTCGTGACTTTCTTCTTATTCATTTTTTATGACTTTCTTCTTATTTATTTTTTATGACTTTCTTTTTATTTATTTTTTATGACTTACTTCTTATTTATTTTTTATGACTTACTTCTTATTTAGTTTTTATGACTTTCTTCTTATTTATTTTTATGACTTACTTCTTATTTATTTTTTATGACTTTCTTCTTATTTATTTTTTATGACTTTCTTCTTATTTTTTTTATGACTTTCTTCTTATTTATTTTTTATGACTTACTTCTTATTTATTTTTTATGACTTTCTCCTTATTTATTTTTTATGGTTTCTTCTTATTTATTTTTTATGACTTTTTCTTATTTATTTTTTATGACTTTCTTCTTATTTATTTTTTATGACATTCTCCTTATTTATTTTTATGACTTTCTTCTTATTTATTTTTTATGACTTTCTTCTTATTTATTTTTTATGACTTTCTTCTTATTTATTTTTATGACTTACTTCTTTTTTATGACTTTCTTCTGATTTATTTATTATGACTTTCTTCTTATTTATTTTATATGATTTTTTCTTATTTACTTTTTATGACTTTCTTTTTATTTATTTTTTATGACTTACTTCTTATTTATTTTTTATGACTTTCTACTTATGTATTTTTTATGACTTACTTCTTATTTATTTTTTATGACTTTCTTCTAATTAATTTTTTATGACTTACTTCTTATTTATTTTTTATGACTCTCTTCTTATTTATTTTTATGACTTTCTTCTTATTTATTTGTTATTACTTACTTCTAATGTTTTTTATGACTTTCTTCTCATTTATTTTTTATGACTTTCTTTTTATTTTTTATGACTTTAT
This sequence comes from Euprymna scolopes, assembly GCF_053919585.1. Lineage (NCBI taxonomy): Eukaryota > Metazoa > Mollusca > Cephalopoda > Sepiida > Sepiolidae > Euprymna > Euprymna scolopes. Next base: position 75,322,635 of record NC_136498.1, read on the forward strand.
TTTTATTTATTTTTTATGACTTACTTCTTATTTATTTTTTATGACTTACTTCTTTTTTAATTTTTATGATTTTATTTTTATTTATTTATTATGACTTTCTTCCTATTTATTTTTTATGACTTTCTTTTTATTTATTTTTCATGACTTTCTTCTTATTTATTTTTATGACTTTCTTTTTATTTTTCGTGACTTTCTTCTTATTTATTTTTTATGACTTTCTTCTTATTTATTTTTTTTTACTTTCTGCTTATTTATTTTTTATGACTTTCTTTTTATTTATGTTTCATGACTTTTTTCTTATTTATTTTTATGACTTTCTTTTTATTTTTCGTGACTTTCTTCTTATTTATTTTTTATGACTTTCTTCTTATTTATTTTTTTTTACTTTCTGCTTATTTATTTTTTATGACTTTCTTCTTATTTATTTTTTATGACTTTCTTTTTATTTATTTTTTATGACTTTCTTTTTATTTTTTATGACCTCCTTTTTATTTATTTTTTATGACTTTCTTCTTATTTATTTTTATGACTTTCTTCTTTGTTATTTTTTATGATTTTTTTCTTATTTATTTTTTATGACTTTCTTCTTATTCATTTTTCATGACTTTTTTATTTTTATTTTTTTTACTTTCTTTTTGTTTTTTTTCATGACTTTTTTTCATTTATTTTTCATGACTTTCTTTTCATTTATTATTCACATTTCGCATCTTTTCTTTCCACTTCTCCCATTTTTGTCTTTTTTTCTGATAAGAATTATAAGCTTTTTCTCTTCCTTTTCTATTTCCTTCCATTTTCTTTTTCTTTATCCCTTATTTCTTTTTTTTTTTCTTTTTATAATCCCCTCTTTCTTTGTATTTAGTTTTCTCTTTTTCTAGTGATGGGACGATTTCAATATTTTCCTGATCCAGATTCTGTTCGAAATGTTTGATTCCTATACAACTACCTATTATGATTCTTATGAAATTTCTAATTATTAAACTATAGAGTTGTTTTTTCTTTTCATTTTTTACTACTGTATAAGCTTATATCATTTGTGCATATATTTCTGAAAAAATCAACAATTTTAGTATTACATGCATACAGCGACCCTACGTTTTTTCTTGTTTACCAGTGTCGGCCACCTCCGAAATGTAGAGCTATAGTAATCTCGGGAAAACAAGTAAAGACGGTTATTTCTTATTGCTTTTCATCTTGATGTAGGAGTGTATCTGCCACCGCCCTTGGGAGTTAAACGCGGCCCAAATACCAACCTGGAAATTTCTACGACTCAATGCGTTACATACAGCGCCTAGCCTTCCCAAATGCCCCCCCCCCCCATCTGGTATTGACCAGGCTCATCGTTGCTTAAGTTCGATGATCTGGCGAGGACCGGTGTGTTAACGTGACTGTGCCGTATTATTTTAGTATTACTGGTATTTTAAAACACATAAATATTTACCATTTTAAGTAAGAATTTGTAATGGAAAATTAAGTTTTCAACAGAAAAATGAACCAAAAAATAAAAATAAAAGCAGAATCATTTTTAGCATCCGAAAATCGGAACCAAATTTTCCGATACTGAATCCAGTTCCCAAAACGTTGGGATTTCTATTATTCTCAGTTTCGATTAATTATATATTTTTTCCTTCTCTTTTTCTCTTTTTTTGGCAATTTTTATCGATAGTTTCTTTTCTTTTTTTCTCTTTATTTTTTCTTTTCTCTTTTTCTTTCATTTCTTTTTCTTTCTCTCCCCTTCCATTCGTCTTTTCTTTCCAAATTTTTTATCAGTTTTTTTAATTGTTTTTCTCATTCATCATTCTCATCTATTCTTTTTCTTTTTTTTTCTCATAAATATTATCAGCTCCATATACTCTTTTACTATTTTTTTCTTCTTTTCTTTCTTTTCTCATAAACTTAAACAGCGTTTTCTCTTTTGCCGTTATATTTTTTCTCATCTTCCATCCTTATACATGAGCTATCCAGCTTCTCTTCTTTCGTCTCTTTTCTCTCATCCTCTCCTTACTTGTCTTTGTCTTGTTCTGTTTTCATAAACAGTTTACACATCTTTCACCCTTCTTCTTTCCCATCTTTTCTTCCATTCATAAGCGTTATCAATCCCTGCCCTTCGTTCCATAAACGTTATTATTTATATCTCTTCCCTTCATCAATATTACTGCTTTGTAAATATCACATATATGTATATGCATCGTCCTACATACGTATGCACACATATTACATGAAAAAAGTTGTATTTTTTTAAATTCAATTTCTGGAACAATTCCTCCATCAAAACAGTCTAAAAATGATATCAAGTTTAGACGTTGTATTTTCCCTGAATTTAATTTTAGTTTTGTATGCATGGGATAAAAAAAAAAAAAAAAAAAATGAATGAATATCCAAGTCGGATAAAAAAGCAACAATTTGTCACAATATTGACGTTGTGTTTAAATTGAGCCTGATCGTCGAAATCGATGTTCAATTATAGAAAACCGAACGCGGCCGGTTGTGTTCGCTCGTGCAGTCCAACAAAAAGTTGCTCTTATGATGTTCTTGGCGCTCGATTCTAATTTTATTGAAGCGAAAGAATTAAAAAACAAATGTAGATAGAAATAACAAAATGGCTTCTCATTTTTAAGAGGAGAAAAAAAAAACGAGAATATTCGACGAAGGAAAACAGAAATTGGGATAAAAATAAACGGAAGCTAGAAGCTGAAAAGGCACAGCGGAAACTGTGAATCAATAAGCGACAAAATTATTAGAGAAAATAACGAGCGATTCAAAAGTGCAGCGGGAACCACAGAAACGAAATGATTTTCTGTCTGAATGATAATTGCTACTCAACGTGAATTATACAAGATGGCGGATTGCTATTGAATATTACAAGAAAGGTAAATGTACAGAATAGTTATCACTGGTAAACACCAAAATAAGCCAACACATTATTTACATAAAACGCATTAGAATAAAATTCTCTACCTAACTCGCATAAGTTAATCGCTTATTAATCTTTTTATTTTATACTTGTTTTCCACTAATCTAGCGTTACAAGATTAGGCTGTCTGAAGATATCAATTTGCTTACCTAAAATACACCAAACATGTTTGAAGCATTAATTTATTTTGTTTTTTTTTCCTTTGAAAATCTCTATCTATTTTTGCGAAAGCAAAATCAAAAAAGAAAAAAAAAACACAAAAACAATTTCCTCTGCAAAACCACCAAACCAAACCAAACCAAACCAAACCAAACCAAACCAAATCAGACCAAACCCAACCAAACAACACAAAACTCAACCAAACCAAACCAAACTAAACCCAACCAAACCCAACCAAACCACACCAAACCAAACCAAACCAAACACCATGAATAAAAATTTGAAGCATAACACCTTTTTTCTAAAATTATTGACATTAAATGACCCAAAAAGAGTTGATATGCCGTAAAACAAAACAATTATCTTTTTCATCTTTTCATTTCATCTCTTCCCTTTTTTTCTCATTATTTATTCTCATTTCTTAATCATATTCCTTTTTCTTCGATATTTCTATAAGATGTCATCTCGATAGCGGAAGCACACTCAATAGCAATCGTGTCTACTGTTGTTAGTCGCAATTAAATGTCCATTGTCGAAAAGACAACTTTTATTGGATGTACAATATATAAAATAAGAGGTGTTATAAATATCAAAACTAGATGAACTAGCTAGAGAATGTCATTCAAATGCGTTTGATATAGATTATTTAACATTTTTGAGGGGAGGGGTTATGAATTATTGAGTAATTGTATAATAATACGAAGGTGCCTTCGTTTGGACGTACATTATCACCTTTCACTCCCATTTAGGAACTAATTAGATCATATGGCCGTCCAAAAATGATTATCTGGTTTCGCTGGTTGCTAAGAAAGCAATATTTTATTTAATCAATTCTAAAGGAAGTGTTCTCAAAATATAACAAATCGTTTTATCGCGAATACAAAACATGGAACTTCATCGTATTGTGAAAAGAAGAGGTACAGCAAATGACTGACTCCAATCCTCTCCGTTGGATGCTTTTCGCGATCACGTGACGTGGTAAGGAAGTGACCTGTCTCACTTGTACATATTTTACATATGTCTGTATTGGTTTGGCTGTGCTGGTGTTATGGTAACATCATAGAAGCAGTTCAAGACAAGTCAAAACAGACATCTGAGAGTATACTTTTGTTGCATAATAGACGGCCTTATGTCGGATTACAATTATGTCGGATAGTGTTAATCTTTACAGAGGTCTGACCAAGTGCAGATCAAAGTGACTTGGAGGTTGGAAAAAGAAGTCGGTTTCCATGAAAAGCAAAAGGAAGGGATTACCTGAGGTTTAAGTATAAGGTAATAGGTCACAATGAGTGAAAAACAGACGTAAGTCTACATGACGCATAGAATTATGGATATCAAGAGCACAGACAAACAAATCAGTTTGCCTATAAGACGTCGCGTGAGGAAAATCGCCAATAATGCTGTAATAACTGAAAGCAGTTTAATAATCATTAACAGCGAATAAAATAGTTAACTAATTAGTTAAAAGAAGACTAGTATCTCTGTCTTATGTTTGAGCAAAACTCTCTCTTTCTCCCCCACCCTCTCTCTCTATCTCTTTCTATCTTTGCTTTGGTTCTTAGGTGAAAAACCCCGCGAAAGATATATTTAAATTCTGGTTTATATTTTACGTCCGAAACGCACCCCATGCATTCTCTGCTTCTCAAATGGGTGGTATTTATCGAAAGATCCCTGGCTATAGTATATGCAACGACATTTTTAAACTATTCAGCTGCCTGTAGGCTGAATACGGCTCTTGGTAACCTGTTCTATGGTGCAGTGTCATGATCCGAAAAAGACGTCTTCCGATGATTTGGCCAGGCTCTTCTCAGGTCCAGCATCTCTAAGGTTTAACCAAGCCCTCTCCGCGGTAGTGTTGTGAAAACGAGGTCAAGAGGTCATTGCACTTTCATAACAGACAGCCCTGGCCAGTTCATTGGGAGTTGCGATGCCTGGACACTGGTCGACGATAACAGATCGAATTCCGAATTGCAGGGCTATTATAAAGAAACGGCTATTATTATATGTATGGTATCAGTTAGGCATAATGATGTGAGTTATGTTCGTTTCTTGTTCAAATCTATAAAAAAACAATAAAAAAGAAAACAAAAAATAACAAGCAAAGAAAAAAGTTAAAAACCACAAATAAAATACATCATTAATAAAGAAAAAAAAATCTTTGCCAAATACATGAACTGCAAGTAAACATTTAAAGACGAAGAAAATTGCAAAAAGCATTTCTTTTTACGAAATCGCTGCAATTTACTTTGCTCATCCGTACATTTATGAAAAGACGTAAACAATAAAATAGCATTTATGCCTGAAATTGCTTGAGTGCTGGATTCAGGATAAAATAAGATTCCAATAAATAAACTTCCCGGAACTCGATAACAAGTTATTTGCTTTCTGGGCAGATAAGGTCATAAGTAGATTTTATACATTAATTAGAAACATGTCTACAGCAAAGTGCATGAAAAGAAATGTACAGAATTACGCAATATTCTTTCTTTTTTATTAGATGTTTGGATTAACATCACTAAAAGCTAGGATAGTATGTGAAAAAGGGACAACCATAGTCAGGGTATAATTTAGATTTACTTAACTCACATCAGATTTCGTTTTTTTTTTTTACATCGAATAAATTTAGGATATTTTATTCCTTACCTCTTCCCGCCATTATATATTTTAAAGTTTTAATATATATATGTATATATATATATATATATATATATATATATATATATATATATATATATGTATATATATTAAAACTTTAATATATATATATTAAAGTATTTAATATATATAGTATTATTATATAAAGTATTTTTATATATATATATATATATATATATATATATATATATATATATATATATATATATATATATATATATATATATATTAAAGTATTTCTTCGAAACTCCGCGGATTAAGTACTATCAATTTATTAAGTGTTTCTTTTTCTGATTAAATATGTTTTTAACTCTTTTTAAAAGTGTTTTTAACATGTTTTATTAACTATTTGCTCTTTTATATATATATATATATATATATATATATATATATATATATATATATATATATACTAGTATGAGTACTCGGCGTTGCCTGGGTTAACATGAAGTTCCATTTGGAAAAAAAACAACAACAAAAATTGTATTTGTCATGTTTTGACCACCCCTCGATCACCAAATTTGAAAAAATGCTAGAGATTTCGTTAAACGTTTTGTGGCTAAAAAAAGTGGGTGCTCATTTTACGTTAAATTTATATAGAAAAGTGATCCCCCACTCTAAAATGTTAATTTTTTTTTTCAAAATTCCTTCTTTCATAGGTCTTAAATTTTTTTAGGGGTTAAACGATGCTAGGTCACGTCGTAAAAGTGTACCTTTTTTAATTAGAAATTTAAGTTTGCAATCGATGAGATCAACGTGAAAAAGAAAAGAAAAGTATAAATTGTGAAACTTAGAGGGAGGGGCAGTAGATCTTTATTTTTTTTAGGTGTTAAACATTTACCGATTTCTGTATAGCCATTTAAAGAATGATAAAAACAAACAAATGAAATGTTCGGAAGATTCTAAGGGGCAAATAACTGTAAAACTTTTTTTTAAAAATCGATGTTGGAATAATAATTCCAAATAAATTAAATTAAATGTGTTATCAATATAATTATTGTTTAAAATTTAATAAATAACAATTTTAAATAGAACACTTAAAACAATTCTCTCGCTAGACACATTAACTAAGATACTGCTATTTAATAAAATCGAATTTTTTAAATGTCATATGCAAATGATCTGATCTCTTAATTGTATATTTTTTGCAAGAATCATATTATATATTTAAATAAATGAAAGCCTAAAGTAAGGAACCTTTTCTATATATTAATCAAATTGTGAACAAACAAACAAACAACACAAACAGGAATACGAATATATATATGTATATATATGTGTATATATATATATATATGTATATATATATATATATATATATATATATATATATTCATTGTTCGATCACTCTGGATTGTCTAATGTCTCCGCCTAAATTGTGAGTTTATTATTTATAAATTCTCTTCATTCTCGTGACAATTGTTTGGTGGCCCGGGGTCAAAGGCGGCTTCGTTGCTTAGTTCGAATAACCTGATCAGCAGGAATTGTCACCCCCTATACTGACGATTGCGTAAGCATGGAATACTAGATTATGTAGATATAAAAAATAATTATTATTATTTAATTGTAATATCTATCTATCTATCTATATATATATATATATATATATATATATATATATATATATATATATATATATATATATATAAGCCGCTCCCCCCGCTCTTTGGGTAGAGCACTATCGTAAATAATCTCACCCACTACTTAATTGGCTGAAAAATGCGACGCTCGCACTTTGTTTATAAACAAGCGGTTAGAGCACTGTAAAAGTAGTGGACAGATGTTTGTTTAAATAGACATTTGGCGAGATTAATTACGGGCGCCGCTCCCGTGGGTCGATCGGTAGAACTGCTGACTGTCAACGCGATGATTCTAGATTCAATCCTTGGCTTGGGAGAGGTGCTAGTCTAGCTGCACTGATGAGTTGTGATACAACGAAACAGAATTGTATGTCGATGACTATATATATATATATATAGTTTTTTATTTGAATTTCATTAAAAAAACATTAATTTTTAGAACAGAAATTTATTGTTTTAGTAAGAATACAGTTCAGATATTTTTCCATAACTCATGGATTTTCCATGTAGGCTCATCTCCTCAGAGGAAAGACCAATAGCAAATATTAGATCTAATTGGAAATAATTTTGCTATTTAGCACATACGACGAAAATATATTAAAAATTAATTACATCTTTTTAGGGGGAAATGATAAAGAAAGTAGACAAAATGAGAGTAGATACAATGAAACGATATGAATTCATGGTATCCGGTTGTGGTGATAATCCTCGTATAGAATTGTATATAGTGGTCAGAGTCCGGGGTTGTTGAATAAATCCACATTGTATGTAGATTCCAATTAATTATAAGGTATTGATGGCCCTTAGTGACAATCCTTTGAGTATGGAAAGTTCGGGGTATAATCCTCCTCATTTTTTATTGGTATAGCTCCTGTATGAAGTGTTCACTGGAAGCTATATTTTGAAATGTCTGCTGGAAGCTATTTTTCTTTTATAGATTAGAATTAGATTCTGACCACAATATACCACTCTATATGAAAATGAATGATCAAATGCTCCTTCTTTTTGTAGCTTTTGTTATGCTTAATTTTGTTCATACAGCATTCGTATGCATATTGTACTACCTTGAATGCAGGAAACAAACGCTTACAAATTTACCAAAAATTATTATTTTTTTTATTTTCCATTTTTTTATAAACTGCGTGAGCTTACCAAGATAATTATAATGTTCTCAAAGTACTAATGTGTTTATCTGTTTATCTTTTCCTTGCTAAGACAATCCGCAGTGCTTATGTAATAATTAAAGTACTAAAAGTGACAGCCCTTTAGATGGAAAATATGTTGCATTCCGCATTCAATTTATAATTTGTATAAGTTTTTAAAAATAATTTTTTTAATAGTTATTTACACTCGTACATTTAAATTACGGCATGCTCACATCATATGCATATTTAAATCGCGCGCCATTACCATTATTTCGAAACAAGTCTAAGACAAGTGTATTTTATAATTGTTATTGTGTTGGTTTTAGTCTTTTTTCTGATTACAATTTTCTTATTAAATATTCAAAATTACGTATTTATATCCGTTTCGGATAGCAAACGGTAAACAAATATTATCCTATCCGTATTACGATTAACTCATTCTAATGTCTTCACTGAATTAATGTAATGCTATTCTTCAATAACAAACATTCCACTAAAAAAATCACTTTTACATTTTTCTTCTATTTTTTTTCTGAAATATTTTAAACTACATACAATGATCAGTTATCGTCAACTTCTTTTATTACTTATATTAATACTGCTACTGCGCCAGGTTTGGATAAAGAGGAGACGTTGCTTCTAAATAGCTATTAGCATGGAAAATGGTCGACCGAGCTTCAATCTTTGATTCGTTTTTGTACATCATTAAAGGCAAAAACTCGCCTTATTATACCAACTGCAATTCAGCCGTTGTTTTCGGGCCTCAAGTGTAAAAGTAAGTTTGATTCATCAAATACATCTGTAATTTAAAAAAAAATCACGTTGAACTTACTGAAAAAGAAATGAAATTCAATAAGTGACAAGATTTCTTTAATAAAAATAATCGTTGTAGATTCCTTTTTTTTAAGATTTGGTGCAGGAATAAGCTCTTAGCATCAGCAATGCAAAAAAATAAATAAATAATATGATTGTTGCAGCAAATGTAGTTTTAAATAAGTAGTAAATGTCGTTTGAATTTTGAATCAGTAGTTTTTGGCCAGTAATAGCGAGAAGCCATTTTCGAAGTGATGCGTCAAAAATTACATTGAACGTGTTGGAAAAAATATCGATATCAGGCAAGAACAGTAAGAGAAAATAACAATCTACTACACCGCTATAATTGGCAATAACACTTACGACTATCATACAAGATGTTTCTGTATAAACGTGACCCATCAGTTATAATAACTTATGAATAGGGCTAGAACAACAGCATATTCTTTTCATTGTTTTGACTCTCGAGTGTGTACCCGTGGATATCTTATATACTTTTATATAGAGTGATGTGGTTCTCGGTTAATTAACTGTGTCGGATATATACTCGAGAGTTAAAACAATGGAAAGAATATACTGTTGTCCTAACCCTACTTATGAACCAGACAAGAAAGATAAATATCCGACTGGATAATGATTGTCCCATGTTGGATAGCGAGTACATAAGCTAGTGTTAATCTTTGCAAGGTGTGAACGGAGAGCAGATCGAAATGACACAAAGTTTGTGAAATGAACGAGTTCCAACGAAAGAGACAGGAAGAAATGTCATATGAGGTGAAAGAGGTTGAAATTAGTATAAAAAAACAAAGAGAGGTCAGAACATGAGGCATGACGTCACGGATACCAGGGTTGAGAGAAACAACAATTTTTCAGAGCTGTCTATTTCTCTCCAAAACTATAATAATAATAATAATAATAATAATAATAATGATGATAATAATAATGATGATGATGATGATGATGATGATGATGATGATGCTGATGGTGGTGGTGGTGGTGGTGGTGGTGGTGGTGGTGGTGGTGGTGGTGGTGATGATGATGATGATGATGATGATGATTGGGAAAAAAAAAAAAAAAAGCTTTCAGCTGTCTTTGGTCTCCTTTTCCATCCACGTATAATAGCTTTTTTATGCTGATAGCATATTTGGAGTGTGGCGTCGATTACCTTGACAACAGCTTCCATTTGGTTTTAAGCCATGAATCTGCAGAATGGCACCTACATTGACTTTTGCAGTTGCTCGTAGGTTGTTCCGATACCTTTGTTCTTTAAAAAACAAAGCAGAGATAGAATACCGTGAATTTAAATTCGATGAATGCAGTAACCATTCTGGATCACGTATTCTCAACCACAGCGGTTCTCTGAAACCGACTACACCACACCCAAAATCGTCTCTGGGATCTTTTGTCGTGCTCTAATGACCGAGTGTGTGTGTGTGTGTGTGTGTGTGTGTGTGTGTGTGTGTGTGTGTGTGTGTGTGTGTGTCTGATGGAAGTATTCCTGCTCTGAAAGTCGAAACAAAACTAGAAAATAAAGTAGATCTCAAATTTAGAAAACTACCATTTTTATTAGATACTTGTCATTGCTTTCGTTTTTGTTAGTGACATGTAGATAAAAGTGCGGGGCTGCAGATTTTCAGATTTCACTCTTTTGACAACTTTTATTATACTTCTTGATCGCTCACTAGCGATAACGCAGGGGTGAACGTTATCGTTGATTTTTTTTTTTTTTTTTTTTGCTTGCGTACGATCGCATCGACTTCCAAGTCAGACTATCTGCGCTTCATGTCTACCGTATCTCATCTGATGTTATTTCCTGCAGCTTTTCCACGTCATAAAAAAATCACTTAAAAATGTCACTCAAAGGAAATGGAAATTGCGTCACGTGTTTGATACTGATTCGACGAAGTTTGTGGCGAGGAAGCAGCCGATTCAAACGTCCCGCCAACGTAGGCATCTCAGAAAAATTTCTTCCACACTTGTCTGCGCGTCGATCAATTTTTAATAAAATAAAAAAAAAGGTAAATTTAGCTTATCTATTATCAAATTGTGAACAAATAAGAATACAACTTTATTATAAATTAGCGAGGGGTACCCGGCGTTGCCCGGGTGTTTGGGGGGGGGGTAAAAAAGTAAGTATGAGGATCGAACCTGAACCATTTGAGTTGTAAATTAAAGTGTGAAAAAAAAAATCGTGCGATGTTAACCATTGCCCTACCGCGAGATGCTAACGGAAACACGTTTAAATTTATTTAATTAGTTGGATTTGGCAGGTGCCCGTTTTAATGAGTTAATGAGGTCAAGTTTGACTGCGGGAGAGTATTCATTTACTGCTGAAGGCTTTTTTCCCCTCCCCCAAGATGCTATAGGAAAAAGACTAACCCACATGCGGCGAGCGACAAATATTGAATATTTATCTTCCCGAAATCGAGCAAATTAAATAGACAGGCGAGCTTCGTTGTTAACTGTGAGATATTAAGATTTATATGTGATATAAAAAGTTTTTAAAAGTTGTGAACCGACCGACCGCTTCTCTGAAAGAAGCCTTTTGTAGACACACAGAAAAAGCGAACACACATACATACATATATTTTCGCTTTTATATTTATAGAAGATAAGCTACAAAAGGTACATAGTTTCCAAATAAATTTTCATACTGAAAACAGACGTTTACACACTTACATCTCAGCCTGATTCCTATATATATACTATTTATTCAAAAGGAATCTATATTCAAAGAGTAACCTCGTTTGCTCAATGTTATTTCGAAATGCAACCATGAAGACAGTTCTATTACAATAAACAATTAATATTATTAAAAGTCCATTTATTCAAATAAAATACGTATTAGATGCGGTAAAAAAAAGAAAGACATACTGAGGATGAAGTGTAACTTCGAAATATATTTATAAATTTCAAACAAAAATAAATAGCTGTTTATTTTCGTAATAATGCGTTGTTTTTGGCTTCAAACGTATCTGATACGTATTTTATTTTATTAAAACTTAATCAACGCTTCTATCAAGGAACACACACTCCTGACGTTTATTTATTTGATTTATTTTAAATTCAACTTATATTTAATTTATTTTCAATTATTACCAGACTATAACAGTTGCCTTTAAAAACGGAATATATATATATATATATATATATATATATATATATATATATATATATATATATATGTATGAATAAAAAATCAATACGAAAAATATATAAATATTTATATACATTCTGTATTTATTTCCTGTGTGTTGACGTGTAGGAATACAAAAAGTCTTTTGAAAAAAAAACAAGAATGTTTCCTTCAAAAGCACATATTTTCGACCGATCCTTCGATCTTCCTCAGTGTGAATGATAGAAAACATGAGTGAGCGGGCAGAGTTAGCAGCGGGGGGAAGGGGCATGGGTATAGCCATTAAGGTAAAGATCTATCTGATTATGACCCTTCCAGCATTTTCGACTTGGAATGGTCAGCAACTTGTGTGGCCTCTATTCAAAACCAAGTCCCTCCACGCCACTCCACTAACACAGTCATATACGTGAACATCCATGTATATACACTCGCGCACTACCACAAATGCTTCTTCACGTACATATACATACACAGGATACGCGCACTCACGTTTATGGACGTGTTCACATATACAGCTGGGGATTGATGAGTAGATGTAGATGATAAGCAAAGTGGGTGCGAATTAGAATGTCTTTCCCAAAAGCTTGGACTTATGTATTTATTGTGGGTCTGGGTGCCCGGATTGTCTGCACGTACGCCCCCCACCACACACGTTTATTTATTTTTTTGAAACGCTCCTGTAGGTTTCGTTAATTGATATATACAAACATTTAATGTTGAGAAAAAATAAAATAAAATGAAGCAAAATAACTAAATAAACGGACGGTATTATTTTGATCATTTACTTAACTTATTCTATTCTTGTTCAATATATATATATATATATATATATATATATATATATATATAGGTTGTAGTTTGCTTGAAGCATTGTTGAAGAAAATTATAAGGTAAAATTAAAAGCCAAGAACAATGCGAGATTTTTTTTTATATAGAGTAAAATTAAATGCAAACAAAAGAAACAAAGTTCTTTTTTTTGTTGTTTGTTTTTTCTTTTTCACACAAATTTTAACTCTAAACAACAGTAATTTTTTTTTCTGTTGTATTCAATGGTGATATAAATCTCAATATATTTCAGACTTATTAGTCCATTTTCAAGAGAAGACAGCGGAAGAGTGTTCAAAATTGGAAAAGTAGCCGCAGAGTTTGCCACGTGATACCGCGAAATATAGAACAAAAAATGACGTTAGGAGAACGTTAAAATAAATCAGTTGATGTTTGAAATACTTGTTGCGTTTGTGAATCAAGGGAGATGACTATTCAAGCAAGAGTTTTTTTTTATTTTTTTGTTTTTATGTTTTTTTTGTTATTATTATTTTAATTATTGTTTTTCTTATGTTTTAAACTTATATTATAAAAGCGGAGCTAAATTCCAGTCTATTGTTTAGTGTGGGAGTATTTTTTGAAATAATTAAAGATTCGAGGATACGAAGTTGACCTACGTTTCTTGAAGAAGCAAGAATGTTGATGTGAAAATCTGGTTCTGAATTAATGCAAGTGCGAATATGTTTATAGAACGACGAAGCAGTAGTGTTTAAGTGCTCTTTAATGCGGTGATGAAGCAATCTGGTAGTGCTTCCGATGTAAGATGCACTGCATTTAGCGCATTGTAGGTCGTAAACAACGTGGTTCTTAAAGCATAAACCTGTGTGTGATATTGGGCAATTAGAGAGTGAACAAGAGGAAGGTGTATGCGATGGATGTTTTCGGTTGAGCTGTTGTCTTAAAGTAGATCCAGTGTGGATGAGTTGAATGTTGAGCCCCTCGCTGCGGATGGCTTTTCGGATTGAAGATGAGATTTTGTCACTGAGGAAGGGTAGTTTTAGAAAACAATTGTTAGAGAAGGGTCGGGTGTTGCGTTTTTTCTTTTTAAGTGAGGATATGATCGTATTAGGGTAGCCGTTTAGTGAGAGGGTCTGTAGGAAATTGTTAGTGTGTGTATGTTTGTCGGAGATGTTAGTGCATTTGTCTTGTATGCGTGAGATTTCGGCATGTGCGTAGTTTAGTTTGTCCTTGAGAGGTAGCGCAGATTTGAAATGTACGAAGAGGCGTTTGCTGGCGGGTTTTCTGTAGAATTCAGTGCATATGGCACCATTTTTTTTTATTTGTATTTTAAAATCAAGTAGAGAAAGAGATTCCGAAGAGTCTGGGTGTTCTATAGTAAATTTTAAGTTTGGGTCGGCATTATTGAATTTGTGGAAAATGTTAATAGCTTCTTCGCGGGAGTATGTGATAATTAAAATGTGATCGATATATCTAGTAAAAAGGAGATAAGAATAGCAGGTACTAAGGGTGTGTCTTTCGAGTTTGTCCATATAAGCAATGGCAAGAATACCGGATAGACTGGAGCCCATGGGTAGTCCAGATACTTGTTTGAACGTGTTTTGTAGGAAAGTAAAGTAAGTGTTGTCTACTATAATACGGAGGAGTTGTAAGAGATCTCCTGGAGTAATTCCGAAGCATTGTGGGTTTTTAGATGCTATAATGTCTGCCATGAGATTAATGGCTGGATGTGCAGGAATGGAGGTGTATAAAGAAACGACGTCTAGGCTAAATGGGTATCTGTATAGTTTGAGTAGATGGTGTGGTAGATCGTTGAGTCTGTTAATTACTTGGTTGGAACTACTAACATGGGCTGGGAAGGTAGAGAGTAGAGGTTTAAGTAGGCGGGATATTAACCAAGAGATTTTATAAAGGGGACCGTTAACGCTTGAAACAATGGGTCTGATCTGTGTGTGTGTGCTATTTTTGTGGGTTTTAATAAGGTGATAAAAGGTAGGTAATTTGCTGTATTTAGTAATAAAATTTAGTCTGTGTTGTTTTGGCAGATTTCTTTTAAAACAAATTTGAGACCATGTCTTGTTAATGTTGTTCTCAATACGAGCAGCAGTGATATAATGTGCTGGGGTGTAAAGGTCGGTATTGGAAAGATGCTCTATAGCAAGGTTGTTGTAAGATTCCTGTGATATAACGCAAAATTCTCTGCCCTTATCAGAGGGTAAGTAAACTAAATCTTTGTCTTTAAGGGATTTAAGGGTGAGGTATTGGTTCCTGGTAAGATTGGGGGTAATATGGTGTTGTTCGCGTTCAAGTATTCTGAGGATTTTATGCTTTAACCTTGAAAGTTTTAGATCTAGTGGAATATTATTAGGAGGTGGGTATAAAGGGTGATCAAGCTGAAAAACAGGAAAATAGGTGTTGTGATTACCTGAGAGGTTGAGGGGGGTGTCTTACTTACTGCTTACCACCTTAAATGGCTGCACGCTTTTGCCCCGCACGATAACAAGGACACCCCCCTCAACCTCTCAGGTAATCACAACTGATTTATTTTAACGTTCTCCTAACGTCATTTTTTGTTCTATATTTCGCGGTATCACGTGGCAAACTCTGCGGCTACTTTTCCAATTTTGAACACTCTTCCGCTGTCTTCTCTTGAAAATGGACTAATAAGTCTGAAATATATTGAGATTTATATCACCATTGAATACAACAGAAAAAAAAATTACTGTTGTTTAGAGTTAAAATTTGTGTGAAAAAGAAAAAACAAACAACAAAAAAAACTTTGTTTCTTTTGTTTGCATTTAATTTTACTCTATATAAAAAAAAATCTCGCATTGTTCTTGGCTTTTAATTTTACCTTATATATATATATATATATATATATATATATATATATATATATATATACACTATGTATTCAAAAGAATCTATATTCAAGAACTAACGTCATTTGCATATTACATTAAAGAAAGTATATTTTAATAATTAACTCCAAATTATTAATTATTTGTGGTGATAAAAGTATCATTGTTCTATTTAGAAATACTATTTGAAATTGATTTATTTTATTTATTTTTCATTTAATTTATATTTAAATTAATTTATTTTCAATTATTATCAGACTGCACCAGTTATTTTTTAAAACGGAAGCAAATTTATTTATTTAAGCTGTGAGAGTTATTTCCCGTTTAATTTTTATAGATGAAAATTGATATATTTTATGCTTCCATAAATCTAATATATGATCCACTTTCATGAATATTGTAAGAAGTTAGGGTATTCAGTCTATCTTAAATAGCATGTGACTAAATTCCCTGCCCGACAATATTTTTCGATCTGGCAACGCTGGGTCTATAAAGCTCATATTTTATAAATGATTAATTTTTGGTCTCTCTCCAATAAACTTCTTGGTACTCCTGCAGTATTTTACCCACCGATTTCACGATCTTAGCCGAGCGTTGACGAACGCTTTCGGCGTTAACGCCGACGAAAGCCGAGAATTCGGAGCTACGGTGCAAGAACGCTAAAAGTATGTGAATAGCAACAACATTACAAGGAAAAGATATTACACACACGACAAAAATGGATAAAATTAATACAAAAAATTTGGATAAAATAAATCACAAACACTTACCGTAAGTTTTTTTAAAGTAAAATAAATTTATTTTGTTGAATATTTTTTTTTTTTGTTTCATTTTGTTTTCCGATAGCTTTTTTTTTTGGGGGGGGGGGTAAGCAACAGTAATAAACACTTCAATGTTTTTTTTGTTTGTTTTTAACAAAACGTTATTAAACAGTAACAACAATGTTTTTTTTTTTTTTTTCAGTAATGTTTGTAGGGGGGGACAACAATTACTGTTTATCTTTAGTTCCGACTGGAAGATTTTCTACTGACTTCGCTAAATTGAATAGCTGAAATGAAAGGCTGTGTATTTTTACTTTGAACAATAAAATAACTGAAATGAAACGCTATGTGTGTAATTTCAATGAAAATTATTCGTCTGCTGCGCGTTCGTTTGAAGCGCCCTGATTGGCTGATAGAGTATCGTACCGCTCGCCATGTTCCGGCGTTTTCCGCCGGATGTCGATCAACGCTCGGCTAAGATCGTGAAATCGGTGGGTAAAATACTGCAGGAGTACCAACTTCTTAAATCGCCAACAAGAATTATTGTGTGTCCTGTGTATGGGTCTTATTCCTCTTTAGTTAAATAACCAATCACAGTCGCTAGACCATGCAAAAAAAAAAATGGCCACATTAACACATGAAAAAGGGGCGATCACGTATGAAAGTAAGACATACGTATGTAAAACAAAGCGACATTTATTATACTTCTTGATCGCTCACTAGCGAAAATGCACGGGTGAACAAGTACGCGTTTGTTGTAAAACGTTTATGCGACCCATGTTTCGTTTAGTGTTGTTTAACAGTTGTTTTTTTTATTTTTACAAAAGAGACACTACTTATCAAGTCTCGAAAGGCACGCGAGGATAAGGGTTAATGAATTCTAGATGGTAGTGTAGGCGTCGCTCTTTTACTCTCGCTCACGCTAGTTCTATTACTCTTTCTGACTGTTTCTCTCTTGTTCTCTATCACTTATTCTAGTTCTCTAGCCCCCCTTCCCTCTCTCTCTCTACCTCTCTCTCTCTCTCTCTCTCGCTCTCTCTTTCTCTGCCTGAAGCTTGTGCCTAAAGTATAACAAAGATGTATACATTATGGGTAAACATAACTTCTGGTGATTCAATGTGATAACCAATGATCTGGACATAGGCAGGTGCGTCCCAGCATGTAAAGCAGAAACAACGAACCGCCAGAAAAAATGTCTATCTCTTCGAACATTGGATTTTCTCAAGTACATTCTTATATCAGTCTCTACACAAGTGGGACGACATACGGCAACATCACTTGTTGGTTCGCCTTTCCAATTCATCCCTATACCTCACCTGCGTTATCACCTTCCACTAACTCTTTTCCTTCTATTTTTCATTGATCTACCCACCACCACCACCATTACAAGAGCTTACATTTTGTTATACTACCATAACAGCAGTGAACGCTGTCACAATATAGGATAACTATAGCGAGAAAGAAAGACGCTAAAACCTATAATATATCAAAGCGAGCAGATGTTAACTCCCACAGATCTAGGATGTAAGTAATGGCGTATGTATGAGATAATCGCTTGTCTCCATAATCGTCGTGTCTTAGGAAAGGGACTTCTTTAGAACAACGTCGATACCTGCACTTTCGTCAACGGATTATAAGACTTGAGAGAAAAAAAGGGGGGGGGGCGAATTAATGTAAAAAAAATATATATTGTAACTAAAGTTCAAGAGATTAACCGAAATGGAATGGGCTCAAAATGCTGCTGCCGTTGCTGCCGTTGCTGCACGTCATTCATTTCGCATGAATCAGATTATTATTGCTGACAGACATTTCCCAGATAATTTTCCAGTTAGAATTCTTTCTAAAAAGGCATCAGCTACTTACAAGAGGAACCACATGAAGGTTGCCAACACAAAATTGTTTCTATGGAACGGACTGTATTCGAACTTGACAAACTTAAGTTGTTATGTCCTGGCGTTAACCACTTAGCCACCAGCATCTGCCTGCTACTGAGATAGTGACTGTTAGGCCAGTCAGTTTTTCATCGAGCTCACGAAGATCCTGCCCCAGGATTGCCTGGTCCTTGCTTCTATGAAGTTCATGTCAGTGATCGAAGCTATGTTATCCTTCAAAGAGGCACAGCTAAAATAATAAGGTTCATCGGTTGCATGAGATGTCGAAAAAGATTTTGTTCAGCATATAACTAAACAGAAGCGTTTCGTTGTCATTCTCGTTTCGTTGTTTTGCAGTTCCGCGCCTGACGAATCTGTGCTCGCGACACGCAGAGACGAAGAGAGGACGACAGATCATGATACCGACACCTCATCTAGTATTTTTACTGGAGCCAGGTTAACAACTCACCTCTGACATAATCATGTCTCCACTCACAACGAGGAAGGGTTGGAATTTAGTGTAATTGTGATTATTATTATTATTATTATTATTATTATTATTATTATTATTATTATTATTATTATTATTAAAGTCTAGAACAAATTAGAATTAAAGGGAGGAGGGACAAAAAACGACACACGGTGCTGATAAAAATAGTAAAATATTAAGGAAAACCCTCAAGCACGGAGACCAACTCACGTGATCAATTAATCCCGAACCATGCACATAATGTTGAAATATAACAATAAAATAACCCTTATCCCTGAGTGGCTTCCGGGCCTTGATAAGTGGTGATCACTGTGTAAAAAAAAATAAAATAAAATAAATAACATTACACGAACTAAGGGAACTAAAACTGCCAAAATCTCCACAATCTGGCTCCATTTTCTTATATATTGTAATCACACAAAGTGCTTGCTAAAATATCCATTCTGATTTTTGTTCTAATTAACCGCAATTTGCAATTAACTCGAAAACCTTCCCGCCGCGTACTACGTTTCCGTCTATAACTCTCTCCCACTGTATATTGTTTCGGCAACCCGCTTTCCAATATTGTGTGTGTCACTTTTGTATCCATTTCCTTCTTCATATCTTTTGGTGTACATACATATCATGTATAAAATATATATTTGCATATATATATTTTAATAAATGGTGAAAATTAAAAGTTCAACGAATGTTAGCATTAAACAACAGATCATATGACTTTAGCGAAAATAAAACCAGGATGTTCGCTTGACTACTGTCAAAAAAAAAAGTCTACTTCCCCAAAAGAACAAGGTTCAATGAACATTATTTTGCTTCCCAATATATTTTCTGGAAACCATCTTTGGACGCTTTAAGAGCTGCATATATGAAAGGTCCTGGATATAAATATCCATTCCTGCTTATTTAGGTTTTGCATTAAGGCATTGATATTTTAATTTCGCAAAAGGATGATTAAAAACTTGATCACTGGAATTTAACATAATATACACAGGCGCCAAAAAGAAAGTTCGCACTTGTATTTCTTTTTTAAACTGCAAATTAAAGCTAAATTTAATGTAACTGTTTAAAAACAAACTATACCTCATTTGGCGTTTTATTCTTCTATAATTTTACCTGTTCATATTTGACTTTTAATTGAAATATTCTAGTGTTCACGTCAATTTAAAAAAAAAAAACTTCAAATTGAGGAGACAAAAAGAAAGTCCGCACAATGGGAAATTGTTATTTAAATGTAACTTTAGAACATTAATGCAACACAAATACAACAGGAACACAATGAACTAATTAATATTTAGTAGCATAGGTCTTTCTGCAATTTGACAGCCTGTAATCTTTTGCAAATTCCTTGAATTAGACTGTAGCAATACTCCCGGAAAAGGGTATTCCAGTTTTCTTTAATTTTTGTCCGAAGTTCTTCCAAATTTGAAATTTTATCCTTGCGTAACTTTTGCTTGATGTAATGCCATACATTTTCGATAGGATTTAGGTCTGGAGATTGTGCAGACTAATCCAAACACGGAATATCATGCTTTTCCAAGAACCTCTTGACATTGCCAGCTGTGTGAATGGGAGCATTATCCTGCATGAAGACGGGATTATCATCCAAATTCCGTCCAAAGTAGGGTAGAAAATGTTCAGTCAACATATTAATGTACTTGGTCGAATTAATTCGACCTTGCAAGCGAACTATAGGCCCTGGATCATTGGTACTAATAATTTCACACACCAAAACTGAACCTCCATCACCTTGCAGCGTTGAAAGTGAGCACCTAGGATTAAATTCTTCGTTTTTCCTTCGACGGGCGTACTGCCTACTATCACTGCCTAGCCTATTTAACTTGCTTTCGTTGCTAAAAAGCACTTTTGACCACTATGAAGAGTCATGATCTTTATTGCATCTGACGAAGTCCAGACGGCACTTTCTGTTCTTTACAGAAGTCATTGGCTTGTGTCTTGCAACATATTCTCGCAAATTAAATTCCTTTAGTCTGTTCTTGACAGTAGAAAGAAAGCACTTTTTAACAAGATTGCACTGTTGTTGGATTGTGGGAGCCGTTTTTAATCTGTTTCTTAGGTTGCGCATCTTGATAGCATTGTCTTCCCTGTTAGAAATAACTCTAGTACGACCAGATTTAGAGCTCTCACGAACACTGCCAGTGTTTTGGTGCTTTTACACAGTCTTTCGTACCGTTTTCTCATCACATTTAAATCTGCGGCTGATTTCTCGATTGGATAAACAAGAAAGGTGGGGATTAATGAGCATCTGACGATCACTAAGAGAAAGTCGTGCCATATGGACTAAATGTTACATTGTATAACCTGGAACAACAACAATTACGATTAGAGATGCTTTGTGTCCTGTTGGTGGATATTTTAAACTGATTTGAGGGCGATAATTTTATATATATATATATATATATATATATATGTGTGTGTGTGTGTGTGTGTGTGTGTGTGTGTGAGTGCATTTTTACCTAAATGTTAGTTGTGAATAATGAACTTTCGTAAATAATTAATTTATTCCAAAACGTATCGCAAAAACAAAAACAAATAACATCTAAAAACATCGCGATATATCCAAACGGTGGGCGAGGTGGACCAGCGGATAAAGAAGTCAGGCTCTATTACCGTGGGTTCCGATTTCGAATCTCGCTAGATTCCGCCGCTTTAATGAGTCGTATACGACGAAACACGTGACAGTAGATAATTATATATATGTATATTATATATATTTATAATATATATATATATATATATATATATATATATATAAATTCGCAATTAAAGAGCGTCAGTAACTTGGGGCGTTATGGACTTTCTCTGAAATCTATGTGGATCATAAAATGTTTTTTTCCACATACACTATGTATAGACATACACTTACACAGATATAAACATATACTTTCTCTCTCTCTCTCTCACACACACACACACATATATATATATACACACTATGTATTTGTTTATGCATATATAAGTGTGTGTGTGCTTTTTGCTCTATGCGTTTATTTTCTGTCAAACGCAATAAAGCAAACTATACATTTGTAGATTTTGAATATAGACCATCACTAACAAAACGGAATATAACCACAACCCGTAACACTATGTAATCGGTAGTTGTAAAATGGGGAGGAGGAGAAGTAATGAGGAGACTGTAACTTGGTGATCCAGTTAAACATAGACTAAAGTTTACTTGTCCTACATAGAATTAGATTGCTCAAAAGTTATTAATTTTATTAACTGTCCCATTGATGGCGTTTTTCTTCGGCTCTATAGAATGCAGTATTTAAGTGACTGCTGAGCTTAAAAACAAATATAAATCTGTCCATCGGGTTAATAACGCCTTTCCACAATATTTTATTTGCAAACACTGTGCTTTAGAAATCTAACAATCTGAATCGTCAATTTTAAAATAATTTATCGTCATTTTCAAACGGCATTAGGTAAAGTCTAATCGATTCTATTCAGCGGCGCTTAATGCTCCTCGGAAAAGCAGGACAATGGTGTCCAAGAAGCCATTACCGCGTCAGCTCTGAACACTTGATGTTCCCTCGGAAAATTGACTGTCGTCTACAACGAATAATCACCAGAGTGGCCAAGACTCATTACAGACTTTTAAAAGCTGATGAGAAAGCGCTCGCCATAACACGAGACGCGACGTATTAATTCTTTAAAAGGAAAGCGCGAAAGAGAGGGCGAAGAGAGAGAGAGAGAGAGAGAGAGAGAGAGAGGGAGGGAAAGAAGAATCAAGAGAAAAAAAATCGTTGCCGCCGCCATTACAGCGGCCATTGAGGAAACGTCCAGCTGATGGCGATACATGCACAACTCGCTCGCACAGGACGACGAAGTCAATGGAGATAGCTCCCACTCGGGTTCATACGCATCACTGTTTCATAATGCTTCCCTTGGCTCAGTCAAAACGTGCCATACGCTCGACGCAGAATTTTTCTCATACCATCAAAGACAAATCCAACGATATATGAATGCTGTACACCGGGTGGTGCGTCGATGACATCCTCCCTTCTCCCTCCTCATCCTGCTAGCTGGCCGGTGCCTCGATCGATCTACGCCATCGCATTAAACTCGCCCGATATGAATTATCTGAGGAAGTAGACAAACACGGCACATCAAGAGCGAGGGAGAGAACGGGACAAGAACGCGTGTGTGAAAGCAAATGCAATTCAAATATATAACGGATATTTATTCATACGTCAGGTCAGGATTCGTATCCGACAAAATCCGCCTCATTCTATTCCAGGGCAAGCGACTTAGGTCCATAGCATACATAGAATAAGTATGTGTATGTATAAAATAAATATAAATAAACTAGAACGTATTTTTGCGATGATGACTGATTATTTTGATTATTGGACTACTGTTCTCATGTTGGGTGTTATTTCTACAATGTTTCGGTCGATATAATCTCCGACCTTCTTCAGATGCATTTTTTTATTTTAATT